>NC_141143.1:160396904-160696904 GCF_053477565.2 Lygodium microphyllum
ACTATAGGTTCCATTCAATTGATTGATCCCTATATGTGAGTCACCTTTTACCAATAACCAATGGATACCACCACGTCAGCTGCATTCAGTCCCATGATTAAGGACTTATATTTTGCCATGTTATTTGTAAAAGCAATGCCAAGATATGCTCCCGTTTTCAAAACAACTCTATGCCGAGGATCTTTAATGACTACACCAACACTCACATACTTAGCCGGCCCTTTAGAAGCTCTGTCAAAATACAAAGTATAGACTTAGCCTTCATTGTTGATAGGACATGCCATACTGATCGGCTCACTCGTACTTATGATAATCAAAGTTGAGCCAAGAGAGAGGATGTGTAACAAGTACAATCCCTTCTTCTTTGCTGAACTCGATAGGGACACTCATAAGAATTCTTTGACATTGGTGGCAGTCGACCTTAATATCCCACATGAAAGATCTGTCTTGCCACTCAATAACCTAATAACCTTGACTCCACCAAATCACTCAACCTTAGTAGTAATGATGCTCTAAATGCGGATGGTCAAGATAGGGAATGATTCTTCACATTTGATTATCTTGGTATCTATTGCAAGTTAGAGTTGAATCCTGAAGGACCTGCATAGGCACTAAGCCTAATGTCAGCCCTTACACATAGTAAGGCTTCAACTTATTAAAGTTTACCTTATTTTTAAACTCTACCCCCTTCGAGTCTGCTAAAAGGGCCGTAGAGCTATTCTTTCATATATGGACAATTTTATACAGCCCATCCCGTTTGGGTTCTAGTTTACCAGGAAATAGCTCACGACAAGCATCATAGTACAACACCAACTAACCCTTCATAAAGTTATATTTCTTAGCTTGAAGGTCATGAAGCGCTTTCATTTTCTTCTTCCCTACCTCTTCATGTAATAGAGTTTGCAATTAAATTTTATCAAGACGTGTAAGAGAAATAAATCTTTACTGCAATGCTTTTGCCTCACCCAATGAATGATTGAGAGCAAATTGGACAAAGTGCGAAGCTCTATTTCCAATGGTAAGATACACTCTTCCGCATATACCAACTTGAATGAGCTGTGGCATGTAGCTCTCTTAAATGTCATATTGTAAGCCCTAACTACCACATAGAATTTCTTATCCCAATCTCGCTTACTTTCGGATACTATCTTGGATAAGATCCCTACAAGCTATTTATTTGTACTCTCAACTTAATCATTTGCTTGCGGGTCATATGGGGTGGTTTTATTGTGTTTAATCTTCAAATATTTTGTTAAGGCTACTATAACCTTATTCAAAAAGTGTGTCCCTTGATCAAACTAGCTGTCTCCTACTTCACACCACTTTGAAAAGTAGTCTGTTGCTACAATGATATAATGCTTCCATATAGTCAATGAAGGGTGTATTGGTCCCCCAACAAAATCGATACCCCATTTTTCGAAGGGTAATGCAACTAAAATAAGATTCAGCAGTGATCGCTTATGATTCTCCCATTGGCATTGTGTCTTTGACAAACATCAAAACACTTAACATAATTGAAAGCATCCTAAAAAATCGATGGCCACTAATATCCAATACATGGAGCTTTCTTAATAGTAAGCCATCCAAAAAAATGTCCCCCACATGTTGAATCATGGCATTCCTCAAGAATAAATGGTACCTCATCAGGTACTACACATGAACAATAAATCTCATCCACACCTTTCCGATACAGGACAACTGCTATATAATCGAAAAGTGTAGTGCTTGATGCTTAATCTTTCTCTTCTCAGACTTTGATAGAGCAGCCCCAATCTCTCCTATAGATAGATAATGCGTTATAGCTGCATACCAGGAAGGGATAGAAGCTGTATCAATTTTGAATAAACCTTCAATGTCACTTTCTTCAACCAGAATTTCCTTTGGCTCCTTGAAATCTACAAGACATTTCACAATGCCTTGCAGCTTTGGTGGCTTATTCCTAATCTCATAATCGAACTCATGCAAAGTGATTAACCACTTTGCTAAACGGTCAAGCGGCTACAACTTGTTCATCAACAGTCTAACTTCTTCTGCCTTTATAAAAAATACCACCTTCTCATAGATAGTATAGTGCCTAAATTTCTTTGTCATAAAAACAATTCCAAGGCACAATTTCTCCATGTAAGTATAATTAATTTCAAATATCCCCAATTTATGGCTAGCAAAGGCAATTGGATGATACAATTTCTCTTTCCAAGTTTGGGCTAAACAGAGCTGATGCTATGCATTGTTGATGCTGAAAATATATAAAAGACCTCACCTCTTTTGGGTGCTTTTAGGACTTGTGCTTTTGCCAATTCTTGCTTCACATCCTCAAAAGATACTTGACATGCTTTGCTCCAATTAAACAAATAGTTAAAAGATAACAAGTTCAATGGCAACATTCTTTTTTCCAATGTATTGATAAATCTTTGATAATATCCCATTGATGGACAAAAAGTTGTGTATCTCTTTTAGAGTGCGTGGTGGCTCATAACGACCATGACTTTTATTTTTTTAGGGCCAATCGCTATCCCCGCTAAACTAACCACATGGCCTAGTAACAATCCATAGGGCACCCCAAAGATAAACTTTTGTGGATTAAGAGCAATGCTTTCAAACTGTTTGCAATGCTAAAACATTTCCTTAAAATGATCAACTGTCTATCCCTTATGGTTGCTACCCCCGGATCATCAATGAAAACTTTTAACTCCTCTAGGGAGATGTCACCAAAAGTCTTATTAGCTATTTATTGCCAAGAACTAGGTGCATTACATGACCAAAAGGCCATCAAAGGCAGCGATTAACATCGTTTTCAGCTTATCTTCCTCTCTAATAGCCATTTGGTTGTATCCAGCAAAGCAATCCATAAATGAGCAGATTTCGCTACCCGCTAATTGATCTAAAATCCAATCAATGAATGGTAATGGATAGTAATCCTTAACTATTTGCTTATTAAGCTCTCTAAAATTTACACAAAGCTGAATTTGATTGTTATTCTTCTTCTTGATAATGACTGGTGAACACCACTCTATGTGTTGTATTGGAAATATCAGGCCAACTTTCCATAATTTTGTCAATTTCTCGAATATCTTGTCCCTTAGTTTGAAAGACATATGCCTTACTTTTTGACGCACAAGGCGACTACCTTCCTTTAGGGGAATGGTATGAATAGCCAAGCTAGGAGAGGAATGCCTCTCAGCTCGTCTCATAACTCCAAGCAAAGATGTAGTGGAATTCTTGAATCAAGGACACATAGTTCTCCATTTCTTCCAAACTGAGCATGGACCCTAATGTAATTGGACGTGAATCATTCATTGTCCCAAGGTCCAACTCAATTATGCCCGTGTCTCTTATTCTATCCCGAGCCTCTATCAATTCATTCAAAGTTACTTGATAGATATCCTTTGTAGTAGAACCCTCTTTGGATTCGTCACTTGATGACGTCTCACTAGCACATGGATCCTCTAATATATCTAACTTTGTGGAGGATAAAGGAACTCTCTCACTTTGACGAGATTAAAGGCATCTACTACTACACATCTGGCACCTCTACCAAAGTTCAATCGACCAGTGTGGTATATCAACATGACAATTTGCTTGTAAGATCCATGGCCTACCTTAGCAATACTTGATAGCTAGGCCACCCTGTGAACCTGATAACCCTAAATTCCAAAATGCATTCCACATTAGTGACGGTCACGTGGACTTTAGTGATCCAACCTTTCGATTGTCTTAAACTATCATTTGCCATTTGGAGAATTGTGGAGCCATCCTTTTGGACTTTTGACCTAACCTCTCCATCAATTCCGAACTCATAATGTTGATGGAGAATCCTGTATGTACAATAGCATGTTCTACTAATGTACCATCAACATATATTGCTACCCTTGGAAAATGCTTTTTAGCATGCTCAAACCAATCATCTCTTACTCTTGCTATGCCCAAGGGCTGTACGATATACCTAGTGTATAGAATCTTCTTAAACTCTTTACGCACTCCTGAAGACAACTTAATCAATTGTAAGAGATTTATATCTCCGGCTCAACCTCAGAAAAGAACTTGCTAAATCAAATTCATGATAGTTAGCAATAGCTCTCCTCTCTCGCTAGACCATTCTCTCCTTTGGTCTTTGAACCAGCTTTGGTGCCTCTTTCTTGGCTTTTGCCTTCTTGTTTGGCAATTCCTTATCCTTCTTGGGGCCAGTTTTACTATTAACGACTTTTAGAGGTCCTCCTTCCATGTCAGGATTAATGACTTGCATCCCCTTATCATCTTGCTTGGGATTTTCCTCGACAGGTTTTACCTTGTCCCCCTGTCACTCTCTTTAGCCTTTTGACCTCTTATAGTGACCCGTAGATTAGAAGCTTTAGTGCCATGGACATGTATATCTTTAATAAGGCTAACTCCACTGCCACTAGACATCTTCTCTACAATATTCTTCCCTCTTTGCAATATTTGTTTTGGTCTCTCATCTTGTTGGAGATTATTCCCTTGCGCTCGATGGTTGACTAGGCCTTGCTAGTTACTTCCTGGATGGAGAGAGCTAATCTTGCTCCAACAGGTACTAGCTAAGTGGTTGAACTTGCAAAATATGTCACATTTAATATTTAGACAATTCCTAGGGAAATGTTGGCCACCACACCACTTAAAAGTGAATCTTGAGGGGGCACCCTCTTCAAGGTATCGACTCCGTATCAATTCTACTGCTTCTTAAGGAAATTGACATCAATAGCTATTTGTCTGTATTGTTCGGTGATCATGTAAATATAGTGCTTCATCATATCCTTAACTTCACTAAGGACATTCGAGGCACTTGACTCATAGCCATGATTGTCTACTTGTTGTTCCATTGGCCTATAACCACTTGATTGGGAATTGGTTGTTGATTCCCTAGAACAACATTAGAAATTTTCATTTAGCTTCCAACATTTGTTGGAGCCATTTGATTGACCATAGGCATGGTCACACTGGGAGGAGCTGGCAACATGGGCACATTCTGAATCATGCTTCCTCTCCCATATTGGAATTACTCATGGGTGTCCCCTGACTTCCTTTGTCAATGCCAAAGTATTTCTAGCACCTAGACTCAGATTCTAGTTTGGCCTAGTAGGGCTTTGACAAGAAACTTCAAGGTGTCACGCTTGGATTTATGGGGGTTGACAAGGTTGCTCGGTCGGTACTCCTTGTTCAGCATGGGACCAAAGGCTTCTTCAATGTCCGAGGTGAAGAGCGTTTGTGGATCGGAGTCATCATAGCTAGACAAGCACATCTTCTCTTGCACTCCTTAGCAAACACGGTATATTTGTGACCCTGAGTAAGGATGGTGGAGCTTGAGAGAAGATTCTTCATGATGGATTGGGTATTGGGGTGAACTCGAGTAGTGCTCCATGGTAGGTTCATGAAGTTGGTGAGCTAGAGGGAGTTAATCCAAGGTTGTGCATTGACAATGGCCTTAGAGCTAGGAGGGAAAAATTCCTTAGTTGTAAGTTGGAAAATAGCCATGGAAGCAAGAACTAAAAAGAGTGATACCAAAGAATGCAAAAAAGTAAAAATAGATTTGAGAAATAAGACGATAAGCATAAGTTTTAGATGACAAATAAGGGTACCGAAAGGGAAAATATGCCATTGAGTTAATGCAAAGGTATTGTGGCCAATGCATAGACACCACATTAGCAAAACATGACATAACAAGGCATAATGAAAATGGGTTAATTGAGATACCATGCCATCATTGAGGTTATCATCAAATGAGCGGGGTCCATAAATGAACACCACATTACCATGATTGGTGACTTCTAGATCCAAGTCGATTTGCATGTAGGAAACCAGTGGGGAATAATGTTGGGAATCCAATCATGAAGAAGTGGTAAGGGAATCTAATTTGATATGGAATGGATGCTAGAAGCTTTTAGAATGATAATGGTGTAGCCAAAATCCATTGATAGGCTTTGGTAGCAACTTACCCTATAAATCAATCAGATAGAAAGAGTCAATTCCAGAAATATGAAAGACCCAGATAGGATCGCTCCATATGAGTCCGAGTTTCCATGGAAGCTTGCCCATCCAAGTCTTAAAAACGAGGACAAGGTGGCCCTTCTAAAAAAACAGTCTCTTGGAAAGCTTGTTCACTCGATGCTTTTGCCGTGCTTGGACTTTGGATAAAATGTAAGCATTGTGGATCCAATCTTCTTCAAGTTGTGAGATGGTTTCCATTTAGAAAGAAAGGGATTTCTCTCTAGGATGAGCCGACCTTGTACCGCGATTTGTAAACTAGGTACTACATACTCCAAAGGTGTAATGGCTTCTAGGTTGAATGCTAATTTGTAAGGGTTCATTTTGGTAGTGATCTTGAAGGAGGTGCAAAAGGCCCATAGTGCTATCAGAAGCTTGGTATCCTAGTCTTTTCCACTCTAATCTACCAAGTTGGTTAAAATTTTATACACCACCTTGTTGGTTGATTTTGCTAAGCCATTAGCTTGTGGGATAATAAGGGAAGGAATTTTTATTCATAATGAGGAAAAATTATGTGAGTTCTTTAATGGTCATATTGACAAAATGCATACCTCTATTGCTGACCAATTCAATAGGGATACCATACTGGATGAAGATATCTCCGAATAAGCTTTAACAACTGATTTGGAAATGTTATCTGGTAGAGCCCATGCTTCTAACCATTTTGTGTAATAATCAATTATCAAGATGTACTTGTTTTTTATATAGACAGTCATTGGTGAGATTGGACCAAAAAGTCCAAATCCTATTTTTGCAAGGGCTCCAAAGGTAGGATTGGTTGGAGTGGCAAGCAATCTCGAGCACCAGGCTTGACCCAACCTTTGGTAGGAGTCATATTGCTAGAACCACTTGCATGCATCACCATGCATGGTTAGCCAACTTGCTAGATTTTTTAGATTGTAATCTTTGCAGCAAAGTGGCTATTGGAAATCCCTTGGTGAGCTTCATCTAGAACTGCTAGTTGCTCCATTAGAAGGACTACTCTTTGTAGTACTCCAAAGAGGGTGCGATAGTACAACTGGTCCATTATGGCCTCAAAATGTCGGCTTCAAAGAGCTAGTTGCTTATGTTGATCCTTCTGGAGATGGGGTAGGGGCACTTTGGTCTCCAAGAATGTCATAATTTCTTTATACCATGCCCATGGAGGGTTAGGTGGCTCAAGCTCTGACACATCCATTGCAACCTACAAATAAATGGACATCCGAAAACTCATCTTCTATACTAGTTGGGGGTTCTCTAGAATCAAGGTGTTATGGAAAGTCGTTAATCACATGCTAGACTCCAAGTTGATGTGTCACCTTGTATTCAAACTCTTGTCACATCAAAATCCATTTGGCGAGTCGCCCAATGACATTCTATTGCTTAACCAAATAAAGTAAAGCTGAATGATCCACATGAAAAAGACAAGTGTCTAAGAAAATAATGTCAAAACTTCTTGATAGAATAGATCATGCCAAGTCACTCTCTTTTTGTGACTAAAAAGTTCTTCTTTGCATTAGACAATCTCTTGCTTCCATAAAATATTGAGCAGAACCATCCACTGGCATCCCTGCATAAGCACATTGCTAATAGCCATACTAGAGGCATCAATAAATATATGAAATGGTTTCATCTAATTGAGTGGGATCACAATTGGAGCTTTATAAAGTAATAATTCAAGTGACAAAATGCTAATTATGTCTCTTGATTCCAATGAAAGACAAGTTTTCCACATGTACCAATTTGTTTAAGGGGATGGCCAAGTGTACTAAAAGTCACAAGTGGTAACCATGCTGCTGGATTTTCCCCAAGAATCTGAGTAGTGCGGATGGTGAATTCGGCACTATGGCATGTATGATTGCTACCAGCTTGGTAGGATCGATGGCAATGCCATCTTGAGAAATAATGTGGCTTAGTAAAATTCATCCTTTAATAGCAAACACACATTTTAAAGGATTTAAACTTAACCTTACCTCTCGCAATGTGCTAGACAAAGCCGGAGGTGCATCGGATGTAGCCTTGTTTTTCCAAACACACTAAATTCATCCAAAAAGACTCTCATAAAATTAGTTAGACGAGGCTCAACGATCTCTTGCATGTATCGCTAAAAAGAGGCCAGAGCATTCTTGAGACCAAACCACATCACCATACACACATACACACCCCATGCTATGATGAAAGCTATTTTAAACTAATCTTTAGGGGCAAGCTAGACTTGGTTGTAGCCATTGAAGCCATTTAAGCCATTGAGAAAGGAGAACATGCTATGGCTAACCACTTCATCTAGAATAGTATCCAAGTGGGGAATGGACAATGGGTTTGGAATGGTGGCTGCAAACATAGGTCCATAGCTTCTTGTTCTTCTTAGGGACGATGATGATTGGGAAAATCCAATTAGCTCAATCTACTAGGGCTATAAAGTCAACTTGCAGTAGTTAGTCTCCTTGACCTATTTGGCGATGCAAGAGTTCATCCAATATTGTTGCATCCAAATTGGAACAACATCTAGCTTTAAGGGAATTTGGTGTTGGTAGAATCTTAAATCCATTTCTTTCATCTTTGACTACTCCCAAGAGAACACATCTTTAAACTCAATCACAATAAATTGATGAGCTGCTCCTTGTAGAATTGTGGCTCTAGTTGGGCACTGATCTTCACTAGTTTGGCAATTTTTGGACCAAGAAAACAATGTTTCATTCATCTTCCTTCACTATTATGATCTTTTGCATTTGCACCTCAAACTCCCACTCTTGTCTCAATACTTCTTTTATCTCGACTTCAGCAATCTCATCAATATTAGCATATTCTTTCTCACAATTTGAATTCTAGTTTACAGAACTATTTGGAGTGTTATCCTCCTCCTCCTCCACTGTTCTATCAAGTAGGTTCCATGGCTGCATATATTGTTCACTAATCTATAGTACATTAATCAGACACCACGATTGTAAATCTGCATTAGCCTTTAGAAATTCCTCCTCCTCATTGCTCAAGCCTTTTACCATCTTGATTGTTTTGGCCACAACTAGTTTGCATTATGGTGAGGGTGAAGTAATATTTTTCAAGAACACAGTCACTTTATGCTAATTCCTATGGGTTGCAAGTTTGTCTTTATCCCAAATATGGGTGACTCTTGTTTGCCATAGCCAAGATCTTCCCAACAATAGGTGGTGATCTTCACTTGCATGCTCCATATTTAACACAACTAAAGAATCCAATAGTTGAATTGTAGCAATTTCCAAAAGTATAAACCGTATTATACTGAGTGGTCTTACCCTTTGTTGATTCACCATTCTTACCAAAGGAATGGGGCTGGTTCCCAATCCATCAATCCCAATTCTTGACAAGTTGCTAATGTGCTGATGTTGATATTGGATTAGTTGTCAAGCAAGACATTTTGGATGATTTAATCCTTGTACCAAATAGGAATTACTGGAATGGTCAGATTAGGCAATGGGTCTAGTGGTATTGGCTCTTATTGGATTCTTTCAACTGTTGCCTTCAAAGTGTTAGCAGTCATAGCTACTAATTTAAGTTTTGGTAACACCAATTGCTCTAGTTAAATCATATTCAATAGGTGATCCTTGAAAGATGGTATAAGATTCAAGGGATCTCCTAATGGAATAGTAATATCACTAGCCCCCATCCTGTTAATTCTTCAAACGAGTCCAAAATAGTCAAAACTCTTGGCGTGTTTCCTCTGAGATCTTGCCATGTCTCTATCCAAGGTGATCTTCTCAATTCTTCCTATGCTCCCCACTAGGATGATTGTCTAGTCCTAGATAAACCGCTCACTGCTTCCCTTTGTGAATTTTAGGGTGACCATTTGGATTCTTAACTCCACTAGGTTGTTGTGGATCTTCTCTTGCAACTTGCTTGTTTTTTCTCTTGCTTTGGGGTTGGTACTTTCCATCCATATTCCTCTTATGCCTTTGGCTTTGCACACTCTAGGCTTATGGCCATTTGCAGGGTTGGGTGACTCCATTCGAGGTGTGGGTTTATCTTCACACCTTGTTGTACTCCCTATGCTAGTGGGCTATGTGCATCCCGTTGCTAGCTAGACTATAGATAATGTTGTATGCACGGATCAATGGAGTGAAGCTGTAGATGTAGGTGAGAGAGAGACAACAACACAATAGTTTTTGTGGTGCTCTAGAGTACCCAATAAAGTTTTTAGATAGGTATATAAGTTATGTACAAGCCAAGCCCTTAGGGTGGGCATGTGCACTGCATTGGGCATTGCCCTTTATCCCAAAAACCTCCCCCCTAAAGGCAATGTGCCCAAAGGTAGAGGAAAATAATTAGCTAAGTCTAAGTATGTACAAAATTGAAAAGACTATACCTATTCAATACCCATCATCTGCCTGCAATGGCCAAACCTTTATGCTGGAAGACCCTTCCTGAGAAGGTCTGCAGGGTTAACATTAGTGTGCACCTTGACGAGCTCAATGGTCTTGTTGTCAAGTACCTCTTTGATGAAGCAATACTTTACTTGTATGTGTTTTGTCTTCGCATGAAAGACAGGGTTTTGTGTGCTAATATGATAGTACTCTGACTATCACAATGGAGGATAGGAACCTCAGTAATCCCAAGCTCAGCAACCAAATGTGACAAAAAATAAGGCCTCTTTGCATGCCTTAGTGGTAGCCACATACTTTGCCTTGGTAATAAATAGTGCAACACACTTTTGTAGCCTGGATATCCAAGAAACATATTCTCTTGTGAAAGTAAACACATACCCTATAGTGGACTTCCTACAATTTGCATGTCCAACATAATTTGCATCCGTAAAGCCAACGACGCATGCCTTCTCCTTACCAAAGAAGATGTAAAAATCCTTTGTGCCCTTGAGGTATCTCATGATACCTTTCACTACTTCCCAATGCTTCTTGCCAGGGTTTGCCATGTACTTGCTAACTACTCCCACTGCAAAGGCAATGTCAGGACGTGTAGCAATCATGGCATACATTAGACTACCAACAGCTAAAGCATATAGAATCATGGCCATTTTAGCCTTCTCATCATCAGATGTAGGGCTGCCCTCTACACTGAGTTTCACATATGGAGGCAATGGAACTCTGATTGCTTTCCCCCCCTCCATATTGAAATGGTGCAAAATCTTGGAGATATACTCGTGCTAAGACAGATGGAGTAACCCCTTTGACCTATCTCTAAGTATCCGCATCCCAAGAATGTGATCTACATCACCAAGATCCTTCATGTCAAAGCTGCCATGTAGACTCTGCTTCAATGAATCCAAAGCATATCCCTGTTAACAATCAGCATGTCATCTACATACATAACCAAGATAATTAGGCTGCTATCATCTGTTGCCATCTTGGTGTACAAGCAGTGATCAACTTGACTCCTTTGATAGCTGTGAGACTACATGAAAGTATCAAACTTATGATACCACTTCTATGGTGCCTGTTTCAGCCCATACAAACTCCATTTCAGTTTACAAACCATCGTCTCTTTGCCTTTAGCAACAAAACCCTCAGGCTTCTGTATATATTATTGGGGTAAAAGGCCTCTGGGCCTACCTGTGTATACTGTGTCCGCCCATTCTTTATTCATATATAATATGATAGTGCAATAAGGCTATCAGTTCAGTTGGACAGCACCTACATTGTGTGTGCTCTTCTCTCCCGCATCTTCCTCTTCTCCTTCTCCACTGCCATTGCATCCCCTTCAACTGGTATCAGAGCGAGTCTTCAAGAGCTCATCTCGACCTTCCACATGAGGTATGATATCTTCATTCTCACTCAGTTTTTGGCTCAACAGGGTTTTCATAGGTTGTGGGCAGCCATAGCTCACACCTCTTGGAGCTTCCTTCACCTGGATCTTGCTTATCAAGGCTTGCTAAGGCTTGGTGTAGGCCTTCTTTGGCCCCCATTTGTGTCCCCTTTGGGCCCCATTGTTGACACGTGGGACATCAGACCCCCCCAGCCAGCTCACGTTTTTTTTGCGCTTGTTTCAAAATCTGGCCTAAAAAATCACTCTTTTTGTCATATCTTGGGCATTCGAAACCCGATTCAGGCAAGGTAAGAGTCTAAGTTGGGGATTTGGCACGCTCCGAACATGATGTTGATGTCTGATTTGCCAAATTTTGATGACAAAATATTTTGCAATAGATTTCAGGTCTGAGACAACATGTATTTGTATGCCTATGGCTTATGTGATGCTTCTATTGATGTCTATTGATACCGGATCACTTGTGGATGTTATGCCTCTTATGTGAGATGCATTTGGAGCTGATTTAGCTCAGCCCATTGACTGTTTTGAAAAATCCTAGATCTATCCAAAACAGGATAGCCACCTGTTACTTCAATTTTATGCTTACAAGTCTTGGCATTTGATGCCCGATTATGCCCGGTTGGTGCCTAAACATGCAGGAATGTATGGCCATGGTTTGCCTATCGATTTGATCTTGGATTGATCACTGATTTGCTTAGTTTATAGAGGTTATATGTTGTTGGAAACTTTAGGGCTGAAGCTATTTATGCTACAATTGGGTTATGTCTATTGGTCACGGGGTGCTCCTGGCTACTCGGTATGATGTCATGATGTATTTGGACTTTGCCACATGCCTTGTTTATGCTCCGAAATGCTTTTGAGCTGAGATTAGAGCTCGATTTGGGTTTTACCATCACTTCTTTGCAGCTGGCATTTCATCTATGACATGGTTTATGCCTAGGCTACCTAGTACGGGTTATGATGTCTTGGTGAATGCTTTATGCTTTGGCTGTGGTGGATGGCAGTTGTTTGAGCTCGTCTTGACATTCATTTGAGTATTCCCTTGAGTAGTTGGACATTGACTTGGATTTTTCCATTACGACCTTGGATGCTATATGGGATTTGATGCTCCAATTATTGAGCAGTGAACTGCTCCCTTGTTTTGGCAGTTGCCTATTGAGCTGTGATTGCTCGTTTGCATTTGATATGCGGGATACTTACTGATCAATGGACTTGGATAGTGCTTGGTATTTACAATTATGGCTTTCTTGCTCCTCTGTTGTCTAGCTTCTATGCTAGTTGGGCTCTTGTTGCTCGTCCATGTTAGAGAGCAAATGCTATGTATGCTTACCCGTCTATGCACATGGTCTACTGTTGTATACCTTACAGAGCCACTTATTTGGATGTTGTTGTATAGATGTTTGGGCTTCACCTGGAGCTTGACTACTGTAGGATGCTTTGCCACTTGTTGGCCTTTACTTGACTTGGCCCTTGGTGGCATGATGTATTGCAGAGCTATGTGTATGCATATGGTTATGGGCTAATTTCATGGCTGAATATCATATGCTCTTATGATAGATGTCTTATGCTTTACTAGACAGTGGTTGATTATGCCATGCAGTTGGCTACGACTCTTCTTCATGTGGGAGCTTTTGCATCCTTGATTGATGCCTTTATGTCCTCCCATCCATTGAGGTTTCATGAGTATTTGCATCCATTGAGGTTTCATGAGTATTTGCAGCATGCTTCTACCACTGATGTACCAGATGATTGTCTTTATGAGCAGGTTCCCTATGTTGGGACAGCCATCGACTGCTTGAGCTCCGTGGATGCTATGGATAGTCCTATTCATGATGAATTGGATTCCTTGTCATCTTCTACAGGTTCTTCTACTTCAGATGTTGTTTGCTTCCATTGTGAGAAGCTTGGGCATGTTCAAAGAAAATGCTTTAGATGGATTAGAGAGTAGCAGAGACAGAGACGGACTCAACATGAGCAGAGAGTCAGCGATGCAACAGGTATTACCACTCTTTCTAGTGGTGAGGTACATGCAGTTACCCATGGTGATGCAGTTGAGCATGTCCTCCTATCATCTAGTTTCCCTACAGCTTACTTGCTCAATTATCAGGCCCATGCCTTTGATTGGCTTTTCGACTCTATGGCATCTTGTCATGTTACCCCTCATAGAGCGTGGTTCTCTTCTTATAGGGAGGTTGATGGATGTATTGATCTGGGCCTTGAGCAGACTTATGCTATTGTTGGTACAGGGAACATACACCTAGCTTTGCCTAATGGGACTTCTCTTATGCTCAAGGATGCTCTACATGTTCCCATGCTCAGTAAGAGCTTGATTTTTGTCAGTCAATTGCATGATGCAAGTTACTCTGTTTCTCTTCAGGATAGGTCATGGAAGATCTGCCATGGTTGCTTGGTTTTGGCCAGAGGTTCTCAAGTTGGTTCTCATTACCCAATGCATGTCTCTCATGTGGGAGATTCTATGGTTGCAGTTATCCGGATACCACATGCATTGTTATGACATTATTGCCTAGTCCATATGCACCACAGAGAGATGGAGATCTTGTCTCGTCCAAACTCGTTGCTGCCTCCTATGTCACTTACAGATCTTGATGCTTGCCCTGATTGTACTCTTGGTCCTTGCAGAGCCCCCTTGGCTTATGGTGATCGTATGAGGCATGCTTCTCTAGATCTTGTCGATTGTGCAGTATATGGACCTATGCCTTCCCAGTCACTTGGTGGAGTGTCATACTTTGTGACCTTTGTTGATCATGTTACCCATCGTGTTTGGGCTTTTTCCTTGGTGCAGATTGAGGATGCTACAGTTATGCTTGACAAGCTTATGGATTTTGCTGGTAGCAGGCCTAGGTGCTTGCACCAGATGGATTATGAGAGTAATGCTCTCTCTCCCAGCTTTCGGACCTCTTGTCATGGCATGTGTCTGACCTTATAGGCAAAGGTTGCTTCTATGCTTACCACAACTGGGTTGTCTTATGGCTTTTGGGCTGAGGCCCTTATGACAGCAGTCTATTTGGTTAACAGGACGCTGTGCTTGACCTTGGATGATATTACACCCCATGAGGCATGGAGTGGCATGCAACCCTCCTATGATTACTTGAGGATGTTTGGTTGCCAAGCATCTGTACATATGCCACATGATCCTATGTCACGTAGATGTATCCTCCTTGGTTATGGAGATGGTGACTTTAAGGCCTATAGATTATGGGATTTGGATGCCCAACAGGTCATACACAGCCATCACGCTGTCTTCTATGAGATGCAGACACCTCTTAGCCCTCTTGATGAGCGTTCAGTACGCTTTATGGCTGATTTTATAGCAGCTATAGTGCCATTACGATAAGTTTTTTATGCTGAAAATGAGGCACTTATTGGCCCAGATGACATAGCTATGCATAGCAATCAAGGTCAGGATGTTGGTGGTCAGTTGGTAGACCCCTTGCAGGCTCATGAGAGCCGTTTTCTTGTAGTTTTGCAGGCTAGACAGCCAGCCATATGTCAGTCTTCCGCTTTGCTGAGGCCACATGTAGTCTTGAGACCCCGTTGGACGAGTGTCCGGGATATTGGCCCTCTTTTAGTGATTGACTCTGGAGAGTTTGACTGCTCTCCGCTGTCTTATATGTACCACGCTGATGCTATGCGTGACTCTGATGCTTTACAACCGTGCAGCACTAATGAGTTGTGCTTGCTTCATGAGAAGCATTCTTGGATTTCTTTGTTGTATGGAGCTGTGGGATCACTTATCTCCTGGATGTCATGGACTTGGGGATGCTTGACTCTTCTTCTGCAGAGGTTCTTGACACTTCTTGCACAGCTCGCTTTTCGATTGGGCGTTGGGTGAGATGTTATGATTCCTCACCTTGTCTTTTTTTTTTCTTTTCTTTGTTTTCACTCCCTAGCCACATTGGCCTTTTAGTGGGAGGTTGTTGGGGTAAAAGGCCTCTGGGCCTACCCGTGTATACTGTGACCGCCCATTCTTTATTCATATATAATATGATAGTGCAATAAGACTGCCGTTTAGTTGGACAGCACCTACATTATGTGTGCTTTTCTCTCTCACATCTTCCTCTTCTCCTTCTCCACTAGCATTGCATCCCCTGTGTCCTCATGCAGATCACCATGTAAGAATGCAGTCTTTACATCCATCTATATGAGCTCCATATCTTCAGCTGCAATCAAGCCCAAAATGGTTCTTAGAGTAGTCATCTTGACTACAAGAGAGAATATCTCATCAAAGTCAATTCCATGTTCCTGCTTGTACCCCTTGCAACCAACCATGCTTTATACTTTGGCGAAGAACCAGAAGTGACCTTCATCTTGTAAACCAACTTGCATGGAAGAGTTTTCTAACCCTTAGGCAGTTGCACCAAATCCCAAGTACCATTCTTATCAAGTGATTCCATTTTCGATAGCATGGCCTTGAACCACTTCTTTGATTCCTTGAAGCATGACAGCTCACCACAGTCAATAACCGTGACATAATATGCATCGTATTGCACACCAAGAACAAACCTGTCCAGTGGCCTTGATGGTCAGGTTGACCTACAAAGCAAAGGCTTAGCATTTGCAGGCTATGGAACTTGCAAACCTACATTTTTAGCTTGTTGTCCTAAAATTTCAGCATGCTATCCATGGGTATCATAACTCCATATTTTCTTGCTACAACTATGAATCATCCTAGGCAATCATTTCCAGCACCATTTCATGCACTTTCAAGGTCATTTACAATAGGTACATGCTGCTGTCCATTGGGCACAAACGATTGTCTAAAAGGTACATCCTCCATGAAAACAACTCTCTTGACTTCCTTAGTCTTCTTGGGCTACTTATGCATGCGATCTTCATGAAAGATGATATCATTGCTGTGTATTATCTTTCTTTTCTTGGGATCCCAAAGTCTATACCCCATCTTATCCTTGTCACTGTATCCTAGGAATATGCATTTACAAGACTTTGGTTCCAGTTTGCTACATTCTTCTTTTCGTATGTGCACAAAAGCCTCGTAGCCAAACACTCGCAAATGAGCATAAGAAGGTGGCTTTCCCGACCACTCCTCCTAAGGGGCTCTCCCCTCCAAAGACCTATTTGGTGACCTGTTAATCAAATGAACGGTTTTCATAATAGCCCTTGCCCAAAAGCCATGGGGTAATGCAGCATGAGACAACATCCTACTATGGACCTTATCTTGTATGGTCTGATTCATGCACTCTACAACTCCATTTTGGGGTGGATTATTGTAAAGGGAGCTTACGCTCAACTGCCAAGACCCACGGACTGCTTACTCGTTCAAGCATTTCAAGTGAGCACCTATGCTATCTCTCACTTAGCCGATGTGCCTTTGATCCTATCAGGGTGTAATAAGCTTACCTCAATGCCCGAATGAGTTGCCTTCTCCCTCAAGCACACTGATAGCTCCACGATTCTTGATGCAAGCTCAAGTGTCCTCAAGCCTCCACCTCCAAGCTCCATCCTCCACAGTTGTGTGCAAGACAAGATAAGAGAATAAGAAGAGAGGAGATGGTGGAGAGCTTTACCTCCTTGATCCCTCACCCTCACACACTCCTCCCTCACACTCTCACACTCCCTCTCTCAGGCACACACAAGCAAGCAAAGAGAAGAGAAGAAGAAGAGTCTCTTGTTGCCACACACCAAAGAATGAGCTCTCATTCACCTTTTGAACTTTATATACATGCTCTGAAATCCCATGGGTATCCATCCCCTTTTTTACATGACCAGCCATTGTGGCAAGATCCTCTTTTCCATTCCCTTCTACTTGGCCTATTTCTTTAGCCTGTGCTCGTCTACACTTTTACAATTTGCATAAGAGGGAGCTTGGCACTCTTTTAAAAAAGTTTCGGGGTGCCTCTCACTTAAAAATGCGCTTTTGCCTTTAACTTGATTTCAGAGGCCGCTCTTGTGCCTTTGCTTGTTCTCTGTCTAGCTTCTTCCATTTCATTCACATTTCACTTCTTTTGCTATCGTGTCTCAAGCTGGGGTTAACATTACTCCCTCCTAGACGAGTGCTAATCCCATGGCACTTGCGGGGCTTTGTTGTTTAGGATCTGGTGCTTTGAAGGGTGGTTGTCTAAGTGGATGATGGGGCCTTGTTTTGATTAGTATTGGTTGAGGATCTTGGCAATGATTGCGTTGTTGGAGACCGAGGGTATGTTGAGGATGGCAGGGCCTCTGATGTTGGTGGTTGCAGCATCCGGGAGTACCTAAAAAGAGGATACGTGCTCTACTTAGGGGGAGTGTCTACCTCATTATGTAGTGCATCGTGCTTGTGTTGGTGGAACGAGAAGCTGGGTTTGACCATAGGCAGAGGCCTAGGTGATGTCTCACTCATGAGGACACCATGCGTGCGGAAGAGAGGTGTGGTGGTTGCGGCTCAAGCAGACATGCCTTAACTATAGGTGAGTGCTATCTCCCTAGGTATGTCCTACCCTAAGCATGTGTAGTGGGGGATTAAAAAGGGCCAGGGGGTTAAACATGAAGCCGGGCCGATCGAGGCCATCAGAAGTGCCTAACTTGAGAACCCTTAGGTGCAGTGACTGTGGTCTATGTGTAGTTCACTGTGTCTTCCTATGATTTCTCGTTCCATTTCCATTCTCTTTGTTTTTTTGTTTTGTACTTTCTTGCATTTTCTTTCTCTCTTTTTTCCTTCTTCTTTTTTTGAGTTACATAGTCATGATAGAAGTTAGTCTTCATCATTAGAGTGAGGCAGAGAAAGAGGCTTAATAGAATTGTTAAGGAATCGGTGGCTTTGGAGATACCCCTTGAGGTCTAGGCAGACTTGAAGGGTGGTGGCGGAGAGGAATGGATGATGGCAGTGGCGGGTGAAGTGGCTATCATTCATATCCTCTAGAAGAGTTAAGCAAAATGAAGGTAGTAGTGCATCTCACATCATTAGTTGAGCCATTGTGCAATTATATATAGCATTAGGATCAAAATGGAGGGCTGGGAGGCCATGCCCTTATGGAGTGGGATCTTGCCTAAGGAGTATCCTAAGCAATATAAGGTAATTATAGGTGGTAATAAAGGCAGGGTCAGGGAACAAAGAGATTTCGTTTTGATGAAGTAGACCATGGTATCATACAAATTTTCTGATGTGAAAATAAGGGCATCTTCATATGTAGTACAATGCAAATTGT
Organism: Lygodium microphyllum; assembly: GCF_053477565.2. Lineage (NCBI taxonomy): Eukaryota > Viridiplantae > Streptophyta > Polypodiopsida > Schizaeales > Lygodiaceae > Lygodium > Lygodium microphyllum. Next base: position 160,415,795 of record NC_141143.1, read on the forward strand.
AGATTATCAGGAAATCATACCGGTCGTGGACATTGGGGTCAAAATCTACTCCTACCCTTTGAGGGTATGGCATGAATGTTGGGTTGTTTTGCTCGAAGTGTTGAGTATTGCAAAAGGCCATCCAAGTGTCCAAGTTGATGTCACAGATCCGCCTTCTCCATGTAGGTTGGCATTCATAACTAGGCACAGACCTCGGCACTTCAAAAACTTTGTTTTGCCAAAATTCAGCATCTTCAGTGCCCCATAGAGTGGGGTTCTCTTCTCTCTCCTTTAGCCACTTCTCCCCAACCTTGCCTTTGATATTAATCACCTCCTCCACCACCTTGATGGGTAAAATTGTACGCAGGGTGGTGGGAAATTGGCAATTAAAATCGAAGGGGTTCCTGGCCGTTTCTTGCCGCTCCCAGATCACAAGGTCGGCATGGAAGCTTGCTGGGGATTCATCCTTACATGGTGGGATAGGTACCAGTGGTGCTATCACTCCTCTCGCATTCCATCTTCTTCTTGTTTCCTCCACCATTTGTTTCCTTTTTTCTCTTAGTGCTGCCTTTCTTTCTATGAAGGTATCTGCTTGTCATTGATCATTTGGTCGTGGGGAAGGAGGCGATGGCATAAGCTCTTTCTCTTGTGGTCCATTTCAAAGTTTATTTTAGCCTTCTCCTCCTGCCTTGGCTCTTGCTGTGCCCCTTTTGTGAATCCAAGTGCATCAACTTCTTGTGGGGTTAGGCATGCTAGTAGGAGATAGTGGCACTGCTATTCAAGGCTAAGGCCAACTCCCATGGGTTGTTATGGCATCTACGGGCCTGTTCTCAAGGCCCTGCATACCATTCCTAGCTTCTTCTTTACGGCCTCTATGGATTCTCCTTCCTCTGCTTGTGTGACATTTAGTAAGGTATTCAGAGAAAGGCGCATTGCTGAGTTTGAAATCCCACTTGGGCAGCCTCTACTCTGCTTTCAGCGAGTACTTTTTCTTTCTCCACTTGAGCCATACAGTGCGCCAAGGTTTTTACCCTCCTTTCATTGCGGGTTGCCCACTCTTCTGCTCTCTTCATCATCTCCGTGAAGCTCTTCCCTTGCCCCTGTGTGCTAAGGCTGTTATTGTCGATTCCTGTTCTTTCCACTTTTGAGTTCTCACCTCCATCTCCTTTTCCAGGTGCTCGATCTCTCTCTCTAGCCTCTCTTGCTCGTCTATCTCTAGGAACACCCTTACTACTAGGTCTTCGACCTCTGGGTGATGCTTTTACTCTTCCTACTCTCTTTCTACTTCTCTTGTTGATCCATGCCCAGTTGGACTCTCTTCAGTTGAGCTTCCAGGTCCTCATGCTGCATTATTAAGAGTTTATATTCTCATTGTAGTCCAACTAGCTCTTAGTTCTCATCTTCGAGCTATTTTCTCCAAGTTTTCTCCTTTTCTTCCTTGATATCGAGCTTTGCTTTTAGCATGCTAATTTCTTTTGGTACATGGCCACCTGCTGGGTTTTCTTCAAGTTTAAGGCTGCCATTGACTCTTTCTCGGCTTCCAACTCAGCCACTGCTATTCTCTTTTCCTTCTTGGTTTTCTCCAACTAAGAGAGTAGCTCCGTGACATACTCATCGTAGTTAGCGGGTGGCATCATAGTTGTGTGGATGGGAGTTGTGGAAGTTCCCACCTTTTGCTGCTTAGGGTCCTGCCACCTTGACTTGGCGTCTGCTGCTATCGGTCTTTTTTGCCCTACGATTGGGGTTTTCACGCTCGTTGCTTGAGCCAATTCCTTGTTAACAAAATACTGCACCTGTTGTTGTGGGGGTAGGTACATTGAGGTGAGGAATGGGGTGGATGGGGGCCTTGTCCTTGCCCTTGCCCTTGCACTGCGGTTGGTGTGCCTTCATATACCTATGTGCGTGAACTTAGGCCCTCATCTCTCCTCAGGCTTAAGGTGTCCATCTCGTCTTGTTCAACTTGTTGCTCCATTGACTTGCGTTTGGCCAACTCGATGTCTTCCTCTTCCTTCTTCCTCAACTCCTCCTCCTTTTCAATAGCCTTTCTCTTCCTTAGCTCTTCTTGACTCTGCCTCCAGCCTCTCAAACTCTTTTCTCTCTTTCTTCTTCCTTTCCTTTGCCTCTTTCTTTGACTCTTTCTTGGCTTTCTGCAAATCCACTTTCTCCTTTTTCTTACTTTCTTCCTCCTGCTTTTCTTGTGTCGTCTTCTTCAGATACTTCTTTGCCTTCCTTCTATTGGATTAAGCTTCTTGCTCTCCCTCATCTTCACTAACTGTCCTCTCACTCAGTTGTTCTTTGTCACGGTGAGGAGGTGACCTGTCAGGTGTTTCATCCACTCCCTCCTCTCCATCCTGTGCCTCTATCACTTCCTGGATAAAAGCGGTTAAGATTCCTACATACCTAATGAACGAGGCTTTGGCTGAAGGCTTCTTCCTCTCAGCTCCTTTTGACACTAGGGACTCTACACCCACTGGTCTGCTTCTAAGGGCTAGTGCTTTAGTGGATTGATCAATGGTTCTCCGCACGTAGCCATTCCAATCCACCTCATCCAGCGAGTGAGCCACCACGCTCTCCAACATGAGCACACTGATCCTGTGCATAAACAAGTTGTACCTTTGGCTGGAGAAGAGGGAGTGGATCACCTTAGCTTGCAATTTGACCTTTGAGTCGGAGATGTCTTGGATGCTTATGCCATCGTTTGTCAAGACGTTCTCCTTTTTCATCTTAAACATTGCATAAACATTTCTCTTTTGCTTCTTTTCCACCTTAGGTTCCAATCCCAACACCTTCTCTACCAAGGCCTTGCTGAGCGGGATCTGCACATGCTTGGTTCCCTCTCTACTCCCCACAATTACTATTTCACACTCCTTGTTAGGGTCGTATGTCCTTAAGAATTCCACACACTTAGTGTGGTCGGCCATAACTTTTTGATGTACTTGGCGACGTTGCACTGTTCTACAACCCTCTTGGTAGTCTCCTCATTGGCCACCACCTCCTTGATGTTGTGAATGCTCCTGAATTTGAGCTGGTTGTAGGCCTGGTTTTCAAGGGAAAGGTTGTACTTCGCTCTTTCCTCTTTTGTGAAGGGAAGCCGATGGGCTCGGTCTTGCAGTGACATCTTCAGCTCCTGTCATGAACCATGGTTTACCATTAGTGCTTTCCAAAATAGTTACTTGTTGAAGGAAAATACTTCATGCTTGTTGAATTGAAATGCTTTTAGTACAGAAATAGACTTTCCCTTCAAGATTTATTTCAAAATTTTGTGACATTTTCCTCAATCTCAAGTTAATGTTTTCCTTCCTTTTCTATTCTTAGCTGTGGATTGACGCTTTTAAGGTATGTTTTTTCATTTTCTTATTTCCTTATGTGTTCGATTTGATTTTGATTCACCTTACCCCCTTACCCCTGCCTCCTCAGAATTGAGAAGAATCCTTCCTAGGATTGAAGTTAAGAGGCTTGCTTTGTTTGCACATGGGTCATGACATGCAATGGGATCGGTGTGGCCTCCCCATTGAGTGTCTTGACATCGAACAACCCCAATGGGACCGATAGCTCGCTTGTTGAGCTAGAGGATGGCTTCTGTCTAGGGAAATCAACAAAGAGATGAGTGATTCCACACTCAGTGCATCTTAGGTTAGTCTTATCTCTATTTGCTTGCTCACTCTCAGGGCAATGCGAAGAAACGTGTCTTGGGTGATTGCAAGTCCGATTGGCTCTTGTGTGTGCCCTCCTAGGCCTCTATCTCTCCCTCTACCTAATGCCATCACCGGTACTGGTCGATAGTCCATAAGGATTGCCTTCTTTGTCGTGCAATACGTAATGGTGTACATAAGGCTCTTCACCGTTCGGCTCCTCCACATAGTGGACCGGAGTGTCACTCGATGGATGGGTTATGTAGGGTCCAGGTGGTTTAGGGATACTCGTAGGGTTTATCTCCATCCTTGGGATGGTCGACTTAGTGTCATTAGGTGCTGGGAGGGCCAATGGGGCTCCCCTTCCAAAGAAGTTCGGTGGCCTATTCACAAGGTAGGGTTGATCATAAGGCTGTGAGTATGGGAGTCTCCAAGGTAATCGACAATGCATGGCACCATGACCAAACCTATTGCAATTAGCGCAAGGTCGGGACCTAGGGTCCTGACACTTGGCTAGCATGTGGTTTTCGCCACAATGCACACATTAGATGTGTGGGCGTGTTGGTCATCTCATCATCTCCTGCAATTTGGCTATTTTCATCTTCATCTCTACTAGCTCTTGTCTTGAATCAGTGCCCTTCCCTTTATCCTAAGCACTTGGGCTTGATCTCTCACTCGGCATTGAAGCCCTCTTGGAATTCCTAGCACTAGACTCTTCTCGATTTGAGCTCTTGGAGCTAGTTGTCCACTCTAATAGCTTCTTCAAAGACCCTTGCCATTGCATCTTGTTGCAGGCTCAAGTTGCCTGCCAAGGCTTTGTAGAGCTCTTCACTTCATATTCCCTTAATGAATATCGTGGATACTGCTATTTCGGTTGGTCTCTCACCCATAGGGATTCTCTTGAAGAGGCTCCTCACATGGGTTAGTAATCTCGAATGTCCTCTTTCTCTCTTTGCTTCACATTCATGAGTCACACTAGTAGGTTGTCATCTTGATTTGGAGAATCTCTTAACGAAGAAAGTTTTCAGGCCATTGAAATTGGCTCGCTTAGCAGTATCTAGACTCGTGTATCAGGTCCTACCCTTATTGTCTAAGCACAAATCAAAAGCTTGCGAGTGTTCAGTGAGATCAATGGGGCCGTTGGCCTCACAGACCTGATCGAATTGCTCTACAAAGCTGTATGGGTCGTCTCGTTTGGTTGTCCAGCTGCTTCGCTACCACATGAATTTTTTATTGGATCTTAGAGCCTTGGCTGACTCCTAACCCTGCTAGTAGCGATGTTTCTAACGCATGCAGCACTTTGCTCTGTTGCCATGTTATCTAGCAGCCACTTCGTTAGAAGCTCACTTAGCATGAGGTCTCCTTCTAGTGCTCTCTCGCTCTCTATCTGATTTTTGCTTGCTAGGGCTAGTACTCTCTACATCTCTCGCATTTCCATGCTCTAGTGTAAGCTCCTAGTTTGCTGATCCTAGTTGTAAGTGACTATGCCTTGTAGAGCCTTGCGTGCTAGTTTTCTCTCCTCCTCAAGGTCCACTTTAACGTCCTCTGCAAGTTTTCCATGATGTTCTAACAGGGTTTGAGCATCATATTTGCTCACTAATTGTTGGATCACCTCAGGAAAGTCTCCTAGGTCAAGTTCTTCCTTGCTTCTACAATCTGAGCTGCCCTCTTCCATGTCTAAGATTTCCTATTTTGCCGAGTCATCGATTAGGTTAATGAGGTCAGGTAGATCTACTTACCTAATAGTGTCGGTCCTTGCCGCGTCTCGCCTTTCAGTTGCATTCTTCGCTTGGTCCTACACTTGGGGATTCAATCACCCATCTGTGTCTTGGGATCTTCTCTTACTGGTGGGTTCTTTCAAGCTTTTATGTCTGAGTGAGTTCCTTGTTAATTAAAACATTCCTCAACTTATCTTGACTCTGTGTGTGAGTGTGTACTCTTTTTCGTGCACTATGCGCAATTAGAATTTTAGCTTTTCTTAAGTGTGTTCCGAGTGCTGGAAATCAGAGTGAGTGAGAAAAAAAAGTGTTTAAGTGGCTATTGCACTCTCATTTATGGGTTTGACATGATAGGCTTGTATGTTCGGTTTCTAGCTGTTCTCGCAAGATGATAGGGTTTTCACTGTGCCTCCTGCTCAGTCAAGATTTGTTTGGGGATCTATGACTCTGCTTGATGCCTTAACAAGCTGGATCGCTAGATAGTCGACTAGCGTTGCCTATATGTCTGCGTCTTGTTGATTCTTCTATTCTTGCGCTAAAAAGGTGTTTCAAGTGTCTGTATGGCCTTCGGAGGCTCATACGGCCGGTGTTTAGGTGGGCCTAGTCCAAAATTTAAAGATTTTGGAAAAAATCAAATTCGGTCCAACATTTCTAAATTGTAGGGGCTGAGCATATAACTCGAAAAAGTCGAATGACTAAGGGTTGAAATGATGTTATGTCCGAGGGCCGAGTGGCCGAATGGGATTGGGCCGAGTCACGCTGAGGCCGAATTAGGCTGGCCAAGTACCTAGTGTTTCCGAATGTGCAGCCTTGTCTAGATGGGCCAAGTGACTGTGTGTTCAAGTGAGCAAAGCCAAATCAATTGGCGGGCCAAGGAGGCCAAAGACATGTGGCTGAGGGCTGATTCTAGGAACTCGACCCAGAATCGAGCTACTTGGATGGGCCCAACACGATGCGTTTCTTGCCAAACTGGCAAAAAATCTGACGAATCGAGAGATTCAAGGCTTTATAATTGTCGAGCACTTCCAGATCATATCTATGGTTTAAGAAGAAGGTTTGGATATATTTGTAGCAGGCAACAAACTCATTGGCGGCAAGATCAAAGTGAATCCTTGCAATGGAGCTCACACACACACACACACACGCGCGCGCGCGTACACACACACACACACACACACACACACACGCACACACACACAATTAGGGTTTCAAATGAGCTCTCCCTTGGTCTCTTGGCTATTAAGCTCCTTCTCGGCAAAGGTCTTGCCACTCCTAATCACTCACTTGTCAACCTTAATTCCCTTGAGCACTCTTTTTTCCCTATTTTTCTTGATTTGTGCCTTGTTTGGGCCTATTTTACAACAACAAACCCTATGATTTTCCAATCCGATTTCTTAATCCTAACCTACTCTAAATGCAACAAGAATCGAAAGCAAAGTACTGAAATAATTTCTCCAACTCTCCTAATCATCAAACCACAAAAATAACCAAAGTACTACTTGTTTTGAAGATTAAAAAAACACCCAAAACTTCCTACCTATCTCAAACTTTGGTTCAGGGATTAAACCCTTACTTTGATACTCGATTTGAGGCGTGCAAGCACTCAAGCTTGAATCTGTTGGTCTTGGCAATGGAACCAAAATGTAGAGGGAACTTATGCTCAACCACCAAGACCCATGGACTGCTTATTTGTTCAAGTGTGTCAAGCGAGCACCTATGGCTATCTCTCACCTAGCCGATGCAACTTCGATCCTATCGGGGTGTAGTGAGCTTATCTCGATGCCCGAATGAGTTGCCTCCTCCCTCAAGCACATTGGTAGCTCCACAATTCTTAATGCAAGCTCAAGCGTCCTCAAGCCTCCACCTCCAAGATCCATCCTCCATAGTTGCGTGCAAGACGAGAGAAGAAAAGAAGAAGAGAGGAGATGGTGGAGAGCTTCACCTCCTTGATCCCTCACCCTCTCACATACACTCCCTCACACTCTCACACTCCCTCTCTCAAGCATACACAAGCAAGCAAAGAGAAGAGAAGAAGAAGAGTCTCTTGTTGCCACACACCAAAGAATGAGCTCTCATTCACCTTTTAAACTTTATATACATACCCTAAAATCCCATGGGTACCCATCCCCTTTTTTACATGACCGGCCATTGTGGCAAGGTCCTCTTTTCCATTTCCTTCTATTTGGCTTAATTCTTTAGCCTATGCCCATCTACACTTTTACAATTTGCACAAGAGGGAGCCTGGTGCTCTTTTACAAAAGTTTCGGGGCGCCTTTCACTTAAAAATGCACTTTTGTCTTTAACTTGATTTTAGAGACCACCCTTTCACGTTTGCTTGTTCTCCGTCTAGCTTCTTCCATTTCATCCACATTTCACTTCTTTGGCTATCGTGTCTCGAGCTAGGGTTAACAATTATGAGGGGCAGTGAAATCTCTCTTTATCCCCTTGCTATCACAAAATGCCTAAAAGGCTTTGGACACATACTCCCCACCGTTGTCAGAGTGAAGACACTTAAGTGTCTTATTAGTTTGGTTCTCAATCAATGCCAGGAATTTGGGAAACTTGTCAAGCACTTTGTCCTTGTTATGAATAGGGTAAATCCATACCTTCCAAGTAGCATCATCGACAAATGTGACAAAGTATTTCTTTCCTCCTAGAGATAACTCTGGCATCTGATATACATGAGAATGTACAAACTCTAGAGGCAAAGATTTCAGCGTTTTTATGAGATGCATGCAAATGCTTACCATAAACACAATGATGATAGTGCTCAAAATCAGCATAATGAACATAGGGCAAGTAACCTAATTGAGAAAGTACTTTCATTCATGTTTGACTCATGTGTCCAAACTGGCCATGCCACAAGGAAACACTTGGCTACTCAATCACGGCAACAACATGGTCACACACACTAGATACATGGAAGAGGATACAAAGTATCTCTCTTTGAGTCTTTGGCAATAACCCTAAATCCTCTGTAGATCTTCCATTTTCCATCGCCAAAGGTGGTATGAATGTCACATGCATAATTGTCAAAGGTGGTATGAAATCCATTATCATGTAGCTATCTAGCACTAATAGAGTGCTTCTTAAGTTGTGGTACATGCCTTACATTCTGAAGAGTGAAGACAGATCCATGCTGAAACTGTAGTTGCACATTGCCAATGCCTGCAATGTCACATGCATAATTGTCCCCAAGATGGACAACACCATGTCGACCTCCTGTATAGTTTGTAAACCACTCATGGTGAGGGGTGACATGAAAAGAGGCACCTGAATCCAAAATCCAAGTGTGCATGTCATTATCTATATCGGCTATCAAAGCACGTGCATTGAAACATGAAGAGACAAAGAGTACATCATTCCCATTGTCACTCTCATGGTTGACTACATTCACTTATTCAATCTTTACACTTCTCTTCTTAGCAAGCTGACTCTCTTTCTTCTCTTCCTTTCTATCATTCGTCTTCTTGTCGTTCCCTTTCTCTTTCTTTCATCTATAGTAATAATATTTGAAGTGACCCTTCTTGCCACATCGATGGCATTCAACATCCTTATTACGTGTTTTACTATGTCCGTTGCTATTAGATTTGCCTTTCTGTTGTGATCTGTCTCTAGTATGCAAAAAATCGGAAGACTTACTGGATGCATTGTTATGCCAATTCATTTCTTCCATGAGTAGAGCACTCTCTACATCAGCATACAAAAGCATAGCATTATAATTGCTCATAGTAGTTATAAGGTATCCTAGCTCTCTAGTAGAGTGAAAAACAAGAACGTAGCTTTGCAGAACAATGCATCAGAGACTAACAGCTTGATGGTCGAGCGAGCAGTCATCTTAATCTACATTTACTAGTTTTATCCCCTTCTCTTTGATAGGCTTTGTTTGCTTCTTATGCAATAAGATGTTATAACATTGCTTTTGCCAACCTCCAAAGTTGTGTGCTCCTTCAAGCTTCTTAATGTGCAATAAATTGCTACTGTCACTACTTCCAGCCATAGTTGCAGCCCAAAAGTACATAGATGCAAGCCAAAAAATGTCAAGACAAGTGACAAAGAAGAATTGTAAATTTCAACTAGAAAGAGATTCCAAGATCTTTGATTCAGATTAGTTTACTGATCATATCCCAGCATATCAATGGCATATGGGCTTAGTTACATACATCAGTGTATGTCAAACAAGCATTTGACAGCTGCATGTATGACTTGTTTGTAGACAAGACTTGCTATCCACTATTTACAAATTCAAAATGCTTGCATAAACTAATGTGTTTCAGCCCAAAGATGACATATAAAGCATGTCCAATCTCTGCCCTAAGTGTATGCAGGTAATCCGGTACCAAAATAGTGTCTATCGACTCAAGCAGGAAGCATAGAGTCCAAGTAAAACTCTCTCCTGGAGCGAGATTTCAATCCTCCAAAAAAAGCATAATATCTTTCCAAGATCGTTTCCATATACATGACTTCAAAGTCAAGCATTCTGAAACCCTGAGATCAAGCGTGGAAGCAATGCATGAGACATGTACTGTCAAAATAACATTCAACCCCACCAATACATACAAATCCATGAGACCCTGCTACTGACTCATCAAACCATTCACCATGGGGAGTCATATGATTGGATGCTCTTGAGTCTATGTGCCATTTCTCATCTTTGCCTTTCTTAGGTGTATTCTTTGATACATGGTGCATAACAAATAATCTATCTCCTTGGTCATCCTAAGTACCACTAGAAGATGCATAGTGTCCATGTTGCCTACCTTCATATCAGCTTGCTTTTCATGACAATCCTTTGCGATATGCCCATATCTTCCATAATAATGACAGTCTTTATCCCTATTAGATTGCTCATGCGACTGCCAGGAGCCACCTCTTCCTCTAGGTGATCTCCCCCTGCCTCTAAGGGCTCCAAATCTCAAACTCTAACCCTAAATGGTCTTGAAACCCTTGCCATCTAAGCTTAGTTAAGAATGCATCTCTTAACATTGTATAAGTCATCCTTGTGGCAACAGGAAGGTTACCATATCATAAGCCTACTTCATCCTGAAGTTTCTAATCATCATCAATAATCTCATTTGCTATACACATCACTTCAAATCATTGGACATGCATATCAAGATCGTCATCCCAAAAACCAAAATATTGTGTGAAATTTGTAAATCGCACAAGCCCTCTCACAACCATATATAACAATATTAGCACTTCTTCTAGATCCATGAAGATTGAAACCCATTCTTTTAGGTTAGCAAAATAATCTACTAAGACCGCAATATTCTAAAAGACTATATATAATGTATTCCTCTATCGTACCATCAATAAAGTCTTCATATATCCTATATCCAACGGTTTCAGTGGAAAATTTATCAACGTTGGATATAAACTTGTGAAATCGTCACTGTTGCATCCCTCTCCTTCTGTGTTCTTCTTCTTTCTTCTCACTAGTAGATGACCCCTTCTTCGAGCTACCCTTATTGGTACCACTCATTCCCTTTGAGCTTCTTGATTACCTCTCCCATTATGTACTCTAACTCAGTTCCAACAAAAGATGGCTCTCCAATGACTTTTCTAGTTTCTAATGATAAATTTAGCCCACCTTGCAAAGTACTTTGCAACTCAGCACACTCAATTGTTCTAACTGCTCCACTATTCACTCAACTTTCTTTTCCAATTTTCTTCTGGCTCTCTCTTCTCATGCTAACTTTTGGCTCTTACTCATTTGCTTTGGTGCATGACAACTTTCTCTACCATGCACATCCTCCTATCACTCTCTACTATAAGAGAATTTCTTTGTGTAAACTCAACTTCCAAAGAATGTTGTGTTATTCCTTATCCTTAGCCCCATGGGGTATATCATCACTAGCTTTTCTACTAAACCTAAAATTTCATCCACTTTTCGCACTCCCTTCATTATTACTACCCATTGAGACACTTGAGCCCAATCTATTCTCCTAAAAGATGTTGAAAGATAGGCACGTGAACCCTATCTATACAAGGGTAGATAAGGGTAGGTGGGTGTAAATGAACTAGAGGACAAGGGGAGTAGGGGGAAACCCTGAAACCCTAACCCTAACTTCTCTAGAGGCTATATAAACTGCCTAAAGGTCACTCTACCAGGATATATAAAATGCAACTAGTAGGGTAGCAGCCAAGTACCAAGAATTGTCAAAACAGACAAGGTATCACATACATAGATGCATGCAACAATGTATTTCAAGCATGTATCCACCATTGACAATCCATTGACAATGATTGATACAAGGTATCCAAGATAAAAAACAAATCAACCCACAGTCATAAATCTTTATGAATAGTGTAGCATAAAGCAAAAGAGCATAAAGATTCTTCCACCATTGACTCAAAGAACCAAGCTCTATAATATAAATACAAATGGCCCCCCACTAAAAGTAAATCCCAAATACCCAAGAGCACAACAAATCTCAATACATCAAGCACATAACATTCAAGAACCCCAAGCGCATCAATAATAAAACTAAGTGCATATACATCCAATATATCTTCAAGCTATAAGTGAAAAATCACTGAAGCAAATGGCTAACACCCAAATACATCCCATGAAGCTCGAATCCAAGCTTCAAAGGTCACCATAAATATATCTAGGCATAAAATCGATGGCAATCATCAACATAAGCAAATGAAGACTCGAATAGTATGTAGACATGTAACACATAGAGCTTTGTAGCCTATAAGATTGTTGTTCAAACCAACACTATTCTATTCTATGTAGAATAGAGAATTGAAAACTGCACAAAATCAACTCTATAGTGCTCATCTGTAGCTCTCATCGTACTCTTCATTTTTAGTGATAAAATATCTCAATCCAATATTGTATGCAAAATTTATGGCCAAAATACAAAAGTATTGTCAAGTTGCTACAATTGTCCATGACAACAACATGCCTCATATCCACTCAAAATGGATAGGATGGCTACTTCTTATCTTGATAAGCACTTAACAAGGCTCAGCTAAACCTTGTGAAGCTCCTCAACCAATCTAGAACACGTATTGAAGGCAGGAAAACCAATCCATACCTCAAATGGACTAAACTAGGGCTACCATGAAAGTTGTATGACTATCTTCCTAGGTTGAATTCAATATTGGTAAAGCTCCTTAAATTCCCAATCTGATATAACTTGAAAGGTAGAGTAGAACTACAAGCAACATCACAATAAGAGCTATGAAGGTTTAAGCAAAGAAGAGAGAGATCGATGTGTGACAACGCCAATAGTCACAATGTGTGACTTAGCTTTCCTTATTCTATTGCCATTGAAAAAATAAAGAATAAAGTAATAGTGATGGATGGATTCCACCTACAATAATATACAGGTGTACATGTACATTGTATAGAGTAAATGTGGGCGATTAAGCTCAACATTCCAAATCCTCACTAGGGAGCTTAAAAACACATAAAGGTATTGTCAAGGTGGTTTATGTCAAGGATAACCATCTTATATCTCTTGGACTAGTGCTTTGGGCTTTGGATTTAGCTACCTACTCCAAAGAAAGAACATCAACTTAACATTGAACAAATATCTTATTTTAGGACTTGGTGTCTATCAATGCTTTGGAGACTATACCTTTTATGCAAAAAGTACCCTCCATATGATTCATCTCAAGGGTCATTTTCTTGGTTTTTCACTTCTTTGCAACCATATTCAAGATCGAGCAAGTTCATTATAACACTCTTCTTCCACTTTGCATTTCTTGATAGTGGCATTGACCTTGCACTTATACCATCCAACCTCCTCAAACTAACATTCCTTCTTCACTAAACTCACCAAATTTGGTACTTTAAGTGCATCATATCCAAAGTCTCATTGTAGAAAAATGATCTTGAAAATAATCTCACAAAAAAACTCTTGTACTTTGAAACTTGATAACTTTCACTTCTAGACTTGGAATATGGTCAAGCTTTGTGATAGTAATGTTTAGAAAAAAACTATTTGCAAGTTAGCAGATGCAAACTTGTAAAATCCCATCTTTAGCTTAACTTATCATATGGATAAGATAGCACATGAACCCCATCCATAACCCTACACCATAGCAATTGCAACAAAGGAAGTTAGAATCTATTACATCTACTAATAACACTACAAGATACATGACTAAGCAATCCTTATCTCACTAGCCATCCTTGACACAAGGTGAAGTATCCAAATCCGCTATATGTTAAGAACAAACCTAGAGCTTAATTCCATTGAGTAAGGTTGATAAATATCACAACCATTGAAGCTGAAATTCAAACGACTTTAAATTTAGGCCAACATAATAGAAATCATAATTAAGATTGATATAATCAATCCAATAGGACACCTCGCCAATCTTGAGAATGAGAGATGCAACCAAACCTCAAACCCTCCAAAAGCAAAGATGGAGCCTTCATGGACCTCATCACTAATGACGTACCTAAAGAAACAAAGTCATTCCTAAAAGCCTTCCAAGAGAGATAAGAAGTAGGCATGTGCACATCTAATCAACTTGCATCTGTGATGTAGCAATTAGAAGCCTAAAAAGATCTTATGCCATAGCCCATAGGTCATATGCTAAAGTCAAAGAAGGGATTTTGCAAATTCCATATCGGCTACCTTTCTCCACCCTTCACATGGTGCACAGCTTAACTATCCTTCAATGATGTGATCCACACAAGACCAAATCGAGTATGAGGCAACATAGTACATCAAAACTAATTAGTTATAGGTTTTATTTACGAAGAGAAAAAGAGTGTGACATTTTACCAACTATGCCATTCCACAAGGTTATCTTTCCTACAATGTTAAGACGAACAACTCCAACTTCATGCCACTATTTGCTTGAATTCTTTTATGATAGACTACTTACAAAAGAATTTTGGCCATTTTTTGTAGTGCTTGTTGATACTTGTTGGGCTACCTCAGGTGAGGTTCCTAATTTCTTTTACATCCCTCATCATTTCAATCTATGGAATTTTAACTTGTAAATGCGCCACATATACTATTGAACACATAGATGCCTTTATACCAAAGTTGGTAAAATTGGGCATGAATTGAGAAAATACGAATAGGTGTAAATGGAAATGGAATCAAAGGCTTCCACAAAGATCATTAAAGTCATCATTTAGTGGGCATGACATATCAATCTAAAAGAATACATCAAAACATTTCATTTTGTTGATATGATGCTAAGTGAAAAGCGATACACTCCTCTAAAGAGGGGAAATCTTAGGCATCAAAATTTACAAGCAATCATGAGCACTCTTTTTTCAAATAGTTTGTTGGAAAAAATGCATGCACATTGCAAGACTTGAGTACCAATTAATCCTAGACAGGTCTCGAGCCTAGTGGGGTGGTGCTAGAGTGTGTCTTTATAGAGCTAACATCTCTAAGCTAAAAACATGAGATGAATTTTGAATCCCTCTTATTTCACATATCACTTCTAGTATATACTTATCATTGCAGGAAAATTTTGAGGAATTATCTCCAATTTGGATAAAATAATCATTGCTTATTATAGCTTGATATAAGATAATGCTCTGTAATTTAAATAAAATATCCATGACTTGGTATAGCTTGATGTAAGTTAGTGCTATCCCAAGCTATGAAGGTAGTTGAATTGCATTTCAAAGTTGTCATAGCTTTCACGTCCAAGGTCCTACTACGTCATTCAATCACTCAAATTAAAGGGAAAAGCCATGCAATCAATTCCATTTGTTAGATTGGGGATAGGATAGATTCTTGCACCACGATCTTGCCTACAAAGTGAAGCATGTTGTACTTCTTAGCCAGTGTTTGTTTTTTTGTTGGTTCATTCAAGGCTATATACACTCCCCCCTACAATCCTTTAGTATGGCATTTGACACGATATATTATATACAATGGTAGTGCTCTTATCATAACTAGTTTGAGATCAAGGTGTTAATATTAATTAATCATTTGCACCATGTTACCAAAGTTTTGGCAACTTAGATGTGCAACAGTTAATCTTAGGCATACTTTATTACAAATGAAATTCTTTTTGTGTTTGTATTTCATTTTGATACAACATCAATGTCGACCTTCTATGGAGAACACATGCTCAAGCTAGGTTTTAGATTGAAAAATAGAAATCCCCCAATTGATGACGTTAATTACATCCCCAAAGTACTACTACCCACTACATGCATTAATTCCCTTAGACTTAATATACCATTGCTCTTCCTCTCTACAATGTACTTATGTAACCCCATGTCTTATGCCTTGAAGCCACTCTATTCCTCCTTCAATGATGAGACAATAGACAATGTCGTAGACAAGTTGCAAAATGGATAAGCATGTGATCATTGTGATCTAGTAGGACACGAGTTTTCTCATGTACTAACTCTACCAACTTGGTCATCCAACATTATTATCACTATCACAAAGACCATCAATCCCTTGGAACCAAGGAATTACAAGACTAGTCTTCATCACTCCTTAGCAAAGATATTTATGCCCCAATGCAAGAGCAAGCATTGAGCCAATTTTGGGCTCTTCAATTTTTCATCTCAAGTCTCAGTCACATCAATAGATCAAATAGTATATTTATGTTACATTCTTTGGATGAGTAACATTAATAAACCAACTTACTATGTTTCCTTGAGAAATGTAGGTGGAACAACATTTCCTCATATTTCATTCTTTTTATTACTTGCATCTATTATGAGCCCCACTAATTTTTTACACATGCAACTATAATCATGCCCATATCCCTCAAAGTTGGAAAATTAGTACATACAAGTATGTATTTTGACACCATAGATATGATGGACTAGGTAACATTCATCCTAGCTGAAAGGTGAGCAGAATGTGGAAGCAAAAAGAGTGCAAGAGCTATGGAGGTTCAAGCAAGAAGAGAGAGAGCAGTATGTGGGAATCCAATAGTCACAAATGTGTAACTTGCCTTTCCTTATTCTATTTTTCACTAATAGAATAAAGAATAAAGTGGTAGTGATGGGTGCCCACCACACCTTCAACGTACAAGTATGCATGTCTGTATACAAGTAAATGTAGGCAGCTACGCACAAGCTGCCCTTTAATCCCCAATAACTTATCACTTAAAGGGAAATGTACCTTAGTTAGGAGTAAAAGAAAAAAAGAGAAAAGTACAACATGTCCATAGTGTAGAACAGAATGAGGAAAAACATCATCTCATTCTATGCCCATCAACCGCGTAAAGAAGGCATATCATTCGACTAGGAGACCTTTAATGAGTAGATTTGTAAGCTTCGTATCTATAGGTATCTTGACAAGCTAGATTTTCCCTCTACCCCCTCTTCGATGAAGTGATAGTGCATCTCAATGTACTTTGTCTTCACATGAAAAACCAAATTATGGGCTTACTCAATGGCACATTAAATCATGTCAATTAGAATAAAACAGGATTATCTTAGATATATACATGTGCTACCATGGTGAACCAATCATTAATATGATGCATCTAGTCAAAGCATATCCAACTATGCGAATGGCTCTAATACCATTTCATTGCATGCAATTCACTAGATCGATCCTCAATGACTATGTTGTTGACATTTTGAAGTTAAAGCACCTACTATTATTGACAACAACTTGACTAGGAAAGGGACTACCATGGGAAAATTTGTGCATAACCTTATTTTAAATTCAAAAGACATGACTCCATTCCTTGGTCACTCTCTCTAGTACTTCACAAACCATATGTTTGAACATAGATGTTCAAAGCCACCGACTACAATATTTGGGTACATTTTGAGATATCTACCACAATAATGTAAACATCAACTTGGTAGTTGAGCAACTTGACTAGAAGCATATGTTACCTATTCTTTTGAATGAGTGGTTGAAGTTCCTAGAGCATCGTCAAGAGCTCATTGTTGCGAGGGCCAGTTACATTGAAGTCTCACACCATTTCATTTATAGTTCTTTGAAGCTCTTTCCCATTGACTCTATAAGTGTCTCTTACATTGCTATTGGAGAGCAAAAAATGGAGTTTTTTTACAATAGAAGCATCTAAGGCTTATTAGACCATCACACAACATTCCAATAGTAGCTGGTTTCCCTACATGGCAAGAAGCCAATGTTAATTATACTTAGTAAATATAGGTACACAATGCAAGAGGCTATTCCATCGTCCCTTTAAAATTTTGTAAAAGAAAAGTTTACCATGTATCCATGCCACATGCTTTGGTAATCTAATGATTGAGCTACTACACCATTGACTATTTGGGTGCTCTAGTTCTTAACACTTGCTTCATCAAATTGTGCCACAAAATATCATCAATGTGGATGTAGGCTTTGTCTAAAGATGGCCATCATACTTGTGCTCCATACTATCCATAGGATATATGCTATATGCCATTGGTGGAAGCTTGTATACTAGTTGCCATGCACAAAGGTGGGTTTTCCTCCATCTTCTCTAGAGTACTAATATTCTGAAGCAAATGATGTAACACTCGATGATGCCCCCCCAAAGACTTAATGAACTCAAACATACATGAATTGAGTGCTTGCCTCTATCCCCTTTCATGGCTCCACTTCCATATCACGTGCTATTGCACTAGTCTTGGTGAGCCTTCCACATTGATTCTTGTTGGTGCCATGTTTTTGGAGATTTTGGTGAGATCTATGGTGGTTGATGGCTATGATGTGGCCGCATTTCCTTGCTTAACAAGATAGTCTTGTGAAAATAATGTATTTAGAACATATAGTTGGCCAATCTCCCAGTTAGTGGATTGGTGCGATTTGTATTTGGCCATTCACCTAAGTGATAGCTGAAAGGTGAGAAGGATTGAAGCTTGCACTCGAGAGCTATGGCGAGAGAGCAAGAGCAAGAAAGAGAGAGACAAGAAATGGGAACTCCAACAGTCACTATGTGTGATCGGGCCTTCCCTTATTCAAACTGTCACTAAAAGAATAAAGAATAAAGTGACGATGACGGGCACCCGCCACTTGTAGTGTGCAGTGGCGATGACTGTCAGTGTAGTAATATATGGGCGGCTAGGCGGAGGTGCCTTTACCTCCAACAACCTCCCACTTAAAGGCGAATTTGCCCTAGTAAGGAGAGAAAAGAAAAAGAAAAAAGATAGTACAACATGTACAACAGGATGAGGAAAGACATCATCTCATCCCACGCCCATCAACCTCCTGAGGAAGGCAAAGCGCTCTGTAGAGAGGCTTTTCGTGAGCAGATTTGCAGGTTCTGATCAGTTGAGATCTTGACAAGGTCAACAGACTTGTCCTCAACAACCCCACGTATGAAGTGATACCTCACCTCAATGTGTTTCGTCTTCGCATGGAAGAACAGATTCTTAGCTGACTGAATAGCACTCATAGAATCCGAATGCAGTGTCGGGATAGCATCAATACCAAGGTTAGCACCAAACGATCCAACCAAATGGCCTCCTTGCAAGCCTTAGTGGCTGCAATATACTCGGTCTCTGTAGTAGAAAGGGCCGTGCATTTCTGCACCCTGGACATCCAATAAACAACACCTCCAACATAGGTGAACACATAGTCGGAAGTGGACTTCCTACTATCTGCATGTCTTGCATAATCAGAGTCAATGTACCCCACGACTCCTGTATCCTGGCTGCCATAGCATATGTACATATCTGCAGTGCCCTTCAGGTACCTCATGATACCCTTCACGACATCCCAATGCTTCTTGCCATGTGTAGCCATATAGCGTGCCACAATACCAATTGCAAAGGCAATATCTGAACAGGTGGCTATCATGGCATACATAAGACTACCCACTACGGATGCATAGGGAATCTTGGCCATCTCGGCCCTCTACTCATCTGTCTGCGGACAATCAGCCTATGATACCTTCACATAAGAAGGCAATGGACAGCCAATAGGCTTTACGTCCTGCATACCAGTATACCTCTACTCTGGAGTCATCCCATGTATTGCTGCAGTGGGAGTCTTGTTCATTATGTAGACTGCTGTAGCAACTGCCTCAGCCCAGTAAAAATGACAGGTCTTTTTCATTGAGCATGGCATGAGATACCTCTCCAATATGCCTGTTTTTTCTTTCTACGATTCCATTTTGTTGTGGAATATGACTACATGAATATTGCTACTTTATGCCATGCTCCTGCAAGAACCTTGCAAACTCATTTGAGAGGTACTCTCTCCCTCCATTTGACCTTAGGTATTTTATTTGCAGGCCTGCTTCTTTTTCAACCATAGCTTTAAGAGTTTTGAAATGCCCAAACACTTCACTTTTCTTTTTCATAAAATATATCCAAACATTTCTGCTATAGTCATTAATAAAAGTGACAAAATAATGATAGCCTCCAATAGATGTAGCTTTAGTAGTCCACACATCAGAGTGCATACCAATCTAGCCTTGTATACCAGCTTGGGGTGTCCAAGGATATTTTTCAGCTTGTACACCCACTTGCATGGCAAAGCCCTCTTGTCCTTAGGCAAGGAAACCAAATCCCAAGTCTCATTCTTATGCAAGGAGTCTATCTTAGACTGCATAGTCCTCTCCTAGGAGTGACTATCACCCCTACTCATAGCCTCATCATAAGTGAAAGGCTCTCCTACATCTGTAACCAAGACATAATGCATCGAGGGCTGAAATCTATCAGGTGGACATCTGTCTCTAGTAGACTATCTCACGGCAGGCTCTGTTACCTGTCCAGCTGTCTGTCTAATACCCCTCTCATCACATAGCTACTCAAAAGCACGTGAGACATACTCACCCCCATTATCTATCCTTAGGCATTTGAGCCTATACCCAGACTGGTTCTTGACCAATGCAAGCCATCTCTGAAACTCAGCCAAGACATCAGATTTCAACTTAATGGGATAAGCCCAAACTTTCCATGAAAAATCATCTATGAACATATCAAAATACTTTGCACCACCCATAGACTGACAAGGCATGGGCCCACAGATATCCAAATGTACCAATGCCAAGGGCTCACTCATGCGTGGCCTACCAGACTTCTTATACGTAGACTTAGTCTACATGTCATAAAGACAATGCTCACATGAATCAAAACATGCATAATCAAGGGAAGATAAGTACTGCAAACCAAAAAGCATTTTCAGTCCCTTCAAAGACATATGGCCCAAACGGGCATGCCAAAGAGATACATGTGGGATAGAACCCACAGACAAAATATGATAAAGAGAAGATGCGAATACAATCAAGGGATAGAGGCTGCCAGCCTTGGCACCTCTTGTAATCACAAGTCTGCCATGAGTGATCTTCCATATAGAGTTTCCAAAAGATACATGATAACTTGCATCATCAAGCTGTCTAGCTAACATGAGACTGTGTGTCAAAGCAGGTACATGACGTACATCCTGCATAACAAAACTGCTGCCAGAAGAAAATTGCAGTCTAACATCACCAATACCCATAATATCAAGAGAGCTGCCATCACCCAAGCGCATAGAACCCGAAACATTATGATATAAATGAAACCACTCTTGACAAGGTGTCACATGAAAGGACGCACCTGAGTCCAAGAGCCAACACTGTGTATATATAGAGTGTATCTTTGCCATCTACGAAGCACTAGAAGTAGCTGCAAGGATATAATCATCATCATCAACATCCTCAGGCTACATAACATTGATCTCTTTAATTTTAACACTCGACTTTGCAGGCACTATGCTGCGATCAGAAGACTTATCCTGCACTTTGTCTTTCCCCTTATCTTTGCATCTTTCATTGCACAGTTCATGACATTGTGGCCTAATATGGCCATTTTTCCCACAATGGTGACAAGTAACATCTGCATTCCTACCACGGGATTTGCTACGTGACTTTCCACGAGACTTGGACCGAGCTTTTTGAGAATCCCGTCCACGGCCACTGCCATTGCCATCCTTTCCATACCCATCATTCCTGCCTTTAACTGTCATAGCATGCAACACACGAGAGGCATCCAAATTCTTACGTTAACCTCTTCCTACAGAAGAACACTCTCAACATCAAATAATTTCAAGGTAGCAGTAGAGGCACATAATGCAGTGCGGAATACATCCCATGACTCATTAAGAGTACTAAGCAAGAAAAGAGGAGTGACATCCTCTGCAAAAGTGATGTCCTGCGAAGTCAAGTTCTTGAGTATACCATGGAACTAGCTCAAGTGAGCAGACATAGTCACATTCTTCTTCATGCGTAGATCCATAAGCTGCTTCAACTAATACATCTGACTCGTTGGACTTTTCTTGTCATAGAGATTCTTGATTTTATCCCACAATGTCATGCACTCTGTTTTTCCTCAAATACATTGTAATGAACTTGTTCTGTGAGAGATAATACAATAGTGGACTTGCATAACTCATCAAGCTCAAACCATTCCTCATATGGCATAGTTACAGGCGACTGCTCGTTGAACCTCAACGGTTTGATCTGCGATTTCTGCACCAATACCTACCAAATCTAGCTCTTCCAATAAGAGTAATTCGTACCATCAAGCTTAGTGATGTTGAAAATAGTATGATCAGTGGATAAACTCGCCATAATGCAGGCTGAAAGACTGTAGACAGTTCAAAACTGCTTGTTTACTACAAAAAATGACAAAAAAATCACCAAAATCGAAAGAAAATGGTGAGAAAAGTGTAACCAAAGCTGTTGCCCAGTGAAAGCACAACATTTCAAAATATTTCAACGTGAAAAATCCATGTCAATCCAAAGTTATATGCTTGCTGTAATAAATGACAGCAGGGTACTGTGAGAGACAATTGCTGACCAAATCACTGCACCAAGTCAAGAAATGACAGCCAAGATATGACCAGCCATAAACGGGCATAAATCAGCACCAAACAATCATCAAGACCTTGAGCAAACACCCAAACATATCACCAAAGCATTCGTCAGTGAGTAGGCATACCCCTTGGACAATAGGGCAAAGTATACATAACACTGGTTTGACATGACACCAGTAGGTGTATGCTCACAAGAGTGTAAAGCCCAAGCTCAGGTCAAAAGCAACTCCAAGATATCGGTGCATGAACCATGCAACATTTAAGTGTAAGAGATCCCAAAGTCTCAAGTATCTGCAAAATGCTCAAAATAGCATAAATCTCCTGCTCAATGTCGGTCAAGCATACAAGATGCTCCCACTGGCACAAAAGGTGAATAAATAAGCTCAACAACTCAATCAAACCAAGTCAGAGTACCAAAGACATGTAACCAAGACAATGCCTCAATAGCATCCAAGGTTGCAATGGAAAAAGCCAAGTCGTAATGGAAAAATCCAAGTCAATGTTCAACTGCTCAAGGGAATACTCAAATGAATGTCGAGACGAGCTAAAACAATTGCCATCCATAGCCAAAGCATAAAGCATTCACAAAGACATCATAACCTGTACTGGGTAGCCTAGGCATAAACCATGTCATAGATGAAATGCAAGCAGCAAAAAATTGATAGTCAAATCCAAATCGAGCTCTAATCTCAGATCAAAAGCATTATGGAGCATAAACAAGACATGTGACATAGTCCAAATACATCATGACATCATACCGGATAGCCGGGAGTTAGGTCCACATATTCTATTGTGAGCTCCATGACCCCATGTGACTCTTTAGCTATCCCCTCTATTGACAACACATGAATGTCACTTAGTTCTAAGGATGTGGATTACTAGAGTTCTATCTCTCTTATTTTTGGGTTAATCTTGCTTTTTCAAGCTCATGGGATTTGGTCTTGAACTCTTAGTCAAAATCTAGCTTTTCTATGGCTACGTTGGCAAGGCCAAGTTGAGTCCTCAACTAGTCCACACTCTATTTTACTCCTTGTGGCTGTCATAATGATGTTTTGATTTGCTATAGGGAAATCATGTGTTTAGACATAACCGCTTGCTCTTTGAGTTGACTTTCATAGTACAAGGGGTTTGCTAGGTCAATGTCTATGTACTTAATGATCTCCTCATGTGCTTTCTTAAGCTCTTTCTTCCCTTTTATTGGCTACTCCTATAAACTTTGTCCTAATAGTGGCTTGCATCGCTGTAAATTCTACCTTTAGTTGTGCTTGTACTTGGCACATCTCTTTTAGTTCCCTTGTTAGTGCTACTAATCTTGCTCTTTGTTGCTTGAGCTAAACTATAAGCTCCACCACTTGTACTTTTCTTTCCTCATTTGGTTTGTGCAAGGCTTCCATATCTCGCATTCTCGAGATCATTATCTCAACTTCCCTATCTATTTCTTCTATTTGAATGTGGAGGTCTCACAACTACTAAGTAGACTACTGCAAAAAGTCTTGGTGCATAATCTTACATGCAACTCCTATCTCTCCTTGACCACTTGCACCTTATCTTTTTTAAGTTCCTCACACATGTGCTATAATGTGCTATAATGCAAATAGGCTACTTGTTGTATGGGATACTCTACTAATTCATTCATATGAGTCAATGGGTGGTTGACTCATTGGGTTGTTGTCAATTCCATTGAGATCTGATGGTGACTTCCTCTCTTAACCTTCTTGTCCTTAGCTCAAATGATTTAGCATGCAAGCTCAAGTAATTTAGCTTGCATGCTAAATTACTTGAGATGTGTTGTTAGTTCCAATGATATGTGATGACTCACTCGGTTGTTGATTCCACTAAGATGTGATGGTGAGTTCCTCTCTTAACCTTGTCCTTGGCTCAAGTAATTTAGTTTGCATGCTTTCTACAATTGTTGTAAGCTACCACATCTTTCCATGTGCCACATTTGAAGGTGTTCTTGAGTAATTTTCACTTTAACCTTACTAAAGCTTTCAACTCATCAAGCCAATTCGACTTTCACTTTTTGGGCTATGCTCTCATCCCTCTTATGCATGTCTTCTTGATGGGATGTTCATGTGGCTCCAAGAGTGCCTTCCTATTCCTTAACGTGTGGCACTTCCATTTGCCACATTTCTCTTTTTGACAACATTAATTATAGCTCTCTTGTGCTTTGTTCTAAGTATCTTTTTCTTCTTGCTTTTTCTCACTTCCTCCTCATCTATTTCTTTCAAAGAGGAGTTAGCTTCTTGCCCACTTGACCTCTTTCCCTATTGTCCATTGCCTTTTTATCCCTCTTCCTTCCTTTGGGTTTACTTGTTTTGAGGGTGAACCTCTAATGGTTTGGCTTGGATCTTCTAGGGTATCCAAAAATGGTATTACCAAGGATACATCTAAGAATTGGGTAATCTTTAAGTTGTCACCACTTATGAATCTCAAGGGAGTGCAATGCTCCTTGGGCCATATTGATTACTACAAGCACTTAATGCTCAAGTATGTTGTGATTGCAAGAACCTTACAAAAACTTTGGTGAACTTTGTTGTGGGTTTTGCAAGCAAGCAACTTAAATAAACTAATCCACAATAGAGAGGAAGAAATATCTTAACAAGGACAACTCAAACACTCAATAGAGAAAGTCAAATCACATGCCTCATCCTTAAAACTAGACCACATCAAATAATAGGATAGCTTTATGGGATAGGAGGGTTTGCTTAGAAGATGTGTTTGTGAACATGGCCCTAACGTATAAAAGCCAAAAAAGTAAACAGACGTCTCATTCTTGTGCATGCCAATTGAGCTTTCTCCTTTCCTTCTTGCTCCCATTGCTAGAATGTGTGTGTGTGACAGAGCAAGGGACCTTGGTGAGTGAAACCCTCTCTCACATTCATTATTTTTCCTATCCACTCCCATTTCTCTTGCATTTTGAGCTTGATGAGGCTCCTAAGTTCGCTAAGCGAAGTGATTGCTATCCACCATTGATTCTTGATGGCTTGGGGGGAGGCACAATTGTGTTAGGTTGAAAGGTTGGCTTATGAGAAATATCCTCAAGGATCATGTGACCATCTACTTCTTCCTTCAAGTGAGAACAATGAGAAGGTGTTGCAAACATGCATCGACTACATCTCTTGAATGATTTAACTTTCTTTCCAACATGGTTATTGTGAGAGAAGAGTACAATGATTTAGAGGTTGGAAGACAAGTAACTAGATGATGATAGATAAGTCCATCTAAGCTAATCAAACCTCTTGAACAAATAAGAGCTCTATCCATATCCCAAAGCTGAGTGCTTTTAGAGCTTGCTTGAAGTACATGTAGACAAGCAACCTCAATGAGCTAGACGAGTTTGCTTAGCTTTATAGTCCAACCTAAGTCTGGGGAGACTTACACTCAACTAGAAGCAAGCTAGTTTGAGCAAAAGCTAGCTAGTCTAACCATAGGTAGTTAAGTCCCATGATAGGCACACTAATTTGAGCATGAACAAGTTCTTCCAACTCTAATTAAGGTTATCTATGTTAGTAGACTAAGGGGTTTGATTGCAAGGAGACTAGCCAAAGTACCTCACCATTCATTGTTTTGGTATGTTATCCCTCTTCTCAAACATAAACAAATCATTCAAACAAATGATTCATATAGCACATCTGGCCTGACGCAAGCAACAAACAAATTTTGAAGCATAATATTGCCAACAAAAGATCAAAGAGGCTTTGAAATGTCTGGGCTTTTTTCTAAGTTTTTCAAATTCATATCAATCTCAAACCAATACCCATAGGTTTCAAATGGCACCGCATTTCGCAAAAAATACTAGGGCTTGAGAACCGTGCAATGAATTTTGAATAGCTCTCATTTATAGCTAAGAGCTTCGTGGCTATTACTAGCTTAACAAATTGGAATGCATTTAGGGGTTGTGGTTGTGAATCATGGAGGTAATCCCTCAGCAATAATTCAACGATGGCTCCAGCTACAACATTTGAAGCAGCTCAGGTGAATGGTTACTTACTACTGTCAACGAATTCTGCACTCGTTTTAGAAATCATGTCAGCTTAAAAGTTCAAAACAACCCCATGGCCCATGATTTGATACCCAATTCATTGACACATTCATGGCACACGACCCACAACTCACAGACCCTTTGCCCATGATCTACTACACAGTTCATTGATTACATCTATGTCTATAGCACATGGTCTGCAACTCAAATGAGCTTTGATTACATCGACGACGGAGAGTGCCATTCGATTCGAAGTGCCCGACCACCTTTGTAGCTTGACGACTTGCTACAGTTTAAGGGTAAGGGCATGAATGAAGAGCCCAACACATTTGCCATTAGACAGACTGCCTTGGTAGCATAGGATCATGGAGGGCATGTAGTGATAGTCGATCATAAGACTGTAAGCAATTTGGCGCGTTCATTTGCAGAAGCCAGCCACAAGTTGGCAGACCCTGAAGGGACAACACTTAATCCTGAGGTTGCGCCTGTGTGCCGCATACAAGGCATTTGATGTTTGTCAGTGTAGTAGGTGTATATATGATGTTAAGATTTGAGTTCTTGTACGTTTGTTTTTTGGCACTCCATGAAAAGGGCCTCGGATCTCACTCATCAAAACGGCTTGCAAATCTGTACATGCCGGTCCATAGGATGGACGTTCATTCACAAGAATGTTTCCTGTTCAAGACAGGTTAAGTAGATCAGAATGATTGCTGTAGTGATGGAGAGGCTGCTGCATTGTTGAAGCAAGTTCCCAATGGCACCACTGGCTTTTGGAGGCAAGCCAGGCAACAATGGAGGAGCTTGCATGCCCGAGGGAGCTTTTGGAGGAGTGGCCTTCAAAGGCGATTGGGACGGTGATGAAGCTGCAGCAGCATCACTGAGCCTGTAGCCTATAAACACATAACACAGAAGAAGGCACACTGCTGATCAGCTTCAGCTTCCATTGAGGTTGTAAAGAAGGAACGTGGAGCACAATAAGACACATACAATCAGATGTAAACCATCCAAGCTTTGAGTCTGCCTGGTTAAAAACCAACTGGTAGCCAGTCATAAAGCTCTCTGCATCCAAGTAGAGCACAACATTTGATTTAAGCTGCGTCGAACTGCCAAGCACACAAGACATATAATCTGCTTCCCAATGCGCTACATAACAAGGTGTCGTGAACGTTTTCTGCCAGTACACATGAATGTTGCTTCAAGCATCATCATGATGTACCAGTCTAGCGGCAACACACTGCATGCTTATTATAGAAGACTCGCCATATACATGCCCAATAGTAGGCACATTCATCTTACACATGCACAGATTTTAAGGTTTTCCTACAAAAATCATCCGGCCTTGTGATGAGGTAGGGTGACCCGTAAAAGAAAAGCAGAACTTCAGAGAAGGAGAGAGAAAGGATCATACGTCCAAGTATTGCAACTTCACTTTCAGAAACAGCAAGACAGAATGCATCAAGCGTACCCTGTCAAACCAACACCAAAGCACTTTTTGAGTACAGCAAGCTCATATGCCTCCTTGCATGCTTCAAACCCTAAGCACATGGAGTTGCACTAAATAAATATAGCTGCCGGTGACTGACACGTCCAAAACTGACATTAAAAGCAGCATGCTTAGGGTATGCGCAGATAACTACATACATTCTCATCAGTTAGTCCGATCAAAGGATTGTAGACAGAAAAGTTGCCACCTCCATGGAAGACCAGAGACACCTCAGGACCATAATTATCATCACCACTGTCACCATAAGTTGGCAAAATTAACGACTTTAAGAGCCACATAGCATAGATGCAAAAAGACACATACACAGAAAACTGATGTTGCACCAACCCTAACTCATAGCAGTACTCCCATGGGAGGTTTACAGAAGAGATCTTCTTGTTATGGACCTGCAGGTCAAACTGGTGCAAGACAATGAAAGGTCAAATTGCAACATACGACTGGCTTAATTAGCAGCAAACAAGTGCAAAGAGAGTGAACCCTTACTTCATGTGTGAACTGGGAATAGGCATCGCTTGGTAGGTATGTGAAGGATGTCCCAGTGTCAATAATGATGCGGAGGCCCTTGACATCCAAGGTCTTAGAGCCTACTGAAATGTTGTCCAATTCCACTATGAACTGATGACTGTGACATAGACATCTCTTGTCAAGACAAAGCATCAAATGCATGGTCTAGACCAGAACAGAGCAAAGAGTGCTGCTTGTTTTACTTTAAATTGCTGTTTCCTTTCAACAATGGTGTTGTTTGCTGGGAAGCAACTCCAGTGTCACCGAAGAATATTCTCCCCGAATTATCAGGTTGGAAACACATTGAAAAGGAATCCTTTACTAAACCTGCCTCAGCTAAGGTACTTGGAAGAGCCATCTTTCCAATGCCAAGTCCTAGAAGGCCATCCGGAGCACCACCATCAAGAAACCCTCCTGATTGCACCCGTCCGCATCTACAAACAAGCACACACAGACACATGTACACATGCACATACACAAGGAAAAGACAACATGCTCATTTTATCGGAAAAAAATGCCTCTGTGGGAGCAGATCACGAGTCAGTTATCGTTCCCACCATACTACAGTTACATAACTTTCATGACTACATACCCGAAAACGAGTGGTATCTTTAGGGGGGCACCCGAATGGCTTTCTGATGTCATATGGATAACATCCTTTATCAGTATGCCAGAGGTCGATGTGTTATCTGAGAGATAGTGGACACTGTAGGGACAATCAGCACTTTGGCTACCACAGAAAGCATCCGTTGTCGGTTCACAGATGCTGTTGTCACAAGTTATGCGGCCACTCGTTGCTGAAGCAGCAGGATTATACACATTTAAAGAGATGTCCTGTAATGGAGATAGCCCTCAAGTATCAAACACAGTTTGATAGGTTCCCATTCATAATCCCATGTTCACATGAGCTACTTATTTAGAATCCTACATAGCACCGAGCAAGCTTGTTAGAATGCAACATTGCCAAATAAGGCATGTGATTCCAAGGGCAGGTACACTGGTTTTAAAGGAAAGGTGGATCTTGTGATAAGAAGTAAATTACACTATACCTATCGTGTCCATATTTCAGCGAAGGTGAAAAATACTGGAAGAAACAAACCCCGTTGAGGCAAGTTTGAGATCATTAAGGAATATCGTTAGCTTCTGATCAAATTAATGCAACGTTGAAGCAATACAGCTTTCATTGCAATGCCAAGAATGTGGTTCTCTCTGTGCACGCAGGCAATCAAATTCAACCCATTCTGAGGCAATACAGATTTCATTGCGACGTCAAGAATGAGATTTTCTATGTGCCCGCAAGCAATCAACAAATGTGCATGTACTATGTTGAAAAATGCAGGTACAGATGACAGGTTTTTATTTGAAAATTTCTGGGAGGCATCGACAATTGTCATATAAACTCACAAGTTCTTGCGTCGAGGCAGTGTTTGGAGCACATTGCTGACACTTGCAAGGCACCCAGAGGAGGTGGCTCCCTGTGTCCAGAGCAACCAGGAAAGAGGTGTTGGGGGTCCCAATGTCTATCACTGCATAGTGCAGCCTGTACAAAGACGCAAATTTGGCCTTCGCATGTGATGCTACAGTGACATGAGAAGAAGAAGAAGGGTACAAATAGAATAGACACGATATGAGACATCTCACCATCCCAATGCTTCCCCATAGTCCGTAGTCTTGTTGCCAGAAGAGAAGTAAAGGGTCTGGTCGTGGTCATGGTCGCGGGCGAGGCGGCGGTACTGGTGGAGGCGATCTTGTGTATGGAGCAAGCGGTAGTAGTCCGGTTGGCTTAATGCTGCTGCTGCTGGGGGCCAATGCAGCTGTTTTCGGGTTGCAAACTCCCGAGCTTTGGCCGAGAACCTGTGCAGCAAATGCAGGCTGAGGACAGAGGAAGAGGAGGAGGAAGAAGAAGGGGAAGGGGAAGAAGCGGAGGAGGAGGAGCAGCAAAGCTGTTTAGATAAGGATAGGAGGACAATGGCAGAGGCGGTGAGCAAGCTCCTGATGAGTGATCGTGGAGACAGGACAGCAGACATGGTCTGGGTACAAGGACGGGGAAGGCCGAGGGGGGGGAAGAGAGAGAGAGAGAGAGAGAGAGAGAGAGAGGAGTCGGGGTCATCCAGACCAACAATGCTTTTGCGCGTTGGAAGAGGAGAGAGGCATCGCGATTCGGGAATGTTTTCCTCGAAACATTAATTGTTTGGATTGCCGAATGTTGCCTTTTTGTGTTATAACAACTTTTTTCTTACAAGGGAGAATGACGATCCCTAAACTAACATTTAAAAAAAAAAACAAGGAATGGCGATCCCTAAACTGACATTTTTCTTTCAGCACAGCTCCTTTTCCCAAAGAAGGTGATAATGAACATTTTGCAAACACTTTTGTGAGTGTAGGTAAAGCAACAAGGCCAATGTCTCACTCCAAATGAGGAGAGCCAATTCCTCCACAAATTGCTCTCACTCACTTTTTAAGCAAAGTTGCTTTTCTCCTTCATGCGGCAAAGATTGTATTAAAAGTAGGCCTGTGCTAGGGTTTAGGCTGGCACCCTAATGCATCTCAGGATGTTGTAATTGTCATTACCAACTAGTACTACAAGCAAAGTTGTTGGAGGCAAACCCTTTAGTATATCTCACATGCTGACAACGCTCCTACCTTGATTGATGTCTCTCACTTAACATAAAGCACGGTTGTTTCAACACATTCTATGGCACATGGACAATGCAAAACGAAAACGCTCTTCCCCCAACCCCATCCCTCTTGGATTCTATCCATAATGCAAATACCGTGTTTTCTATCTTCTATAGACAATTTATAAGACAACCAACATCTTACTTTTGTGCAATGATAATGTGACTCCAACCACTTTGACCTTGCAACCATGTGCTACTTGTTCTATTTGATGTGCTCCTTATCTAAGTGTGAAGAAATGATCCCCCTTGGATTCTAACAATAATGCAAATACTTTTTATATCTTCTATCATAGAATCTGTAAGACAGCCAACATCTTATTTTTTGCTCTTGGGCCTTTTTTGCTATTATTGCCCATGTATTTTCTTTTCTTTTCTATGCATGTTTTCAGCTCATGTATTTCAAATTTCACATCTCTATTCTCAATGATCACTCCATCCTCTTTTTTTAAGAGCTCAAGTTGAATTTCACACACACACACACACACACACACACACACACACACACACAATATACCTATCTTATATCAATACCCAAATCAAATCATGAATCCATTGTTACCCATGATAATGGGATCATAAACTTAAATACATAACAATGGAGTGTAAATGCACCTTTAATGGTGGAGGGTGAACTCTTAAAAAAATTCCAACATTTCATGTATTGAATGCTCTATTTTCTCTCTCTTTCTTTTATCTCCTTGCCTTTCTTAAGGTGTAGGTATCACACAAAAGGACAATATACCAACTTCACAAGCAAGTAGTTAGTTTTGAATGAAGTAATGCTACTATGTTAGTACAACCCCTTGTTAAGGCTCAACACAAATTTAAAAAGTTCAACGAGCTTAAATTCATGTATAAATATATCAATAATATTGAAGTATGCAATGTCCTATAAATGTGTTGAAGATCGTTAGTATGCATCTGACATTTTGCCAATACTAAATAGATAGCAATCATGCTAGTATAATCAATGTTCCACAATTGATTGATAAATAATCAACCTTGTTAACTACAGAGTGCCAAGCAAGAAATGTGACACTTAGATCAAGGAGCAAATCAAATGTAACAAGTAGCACATGATTGCAAGGCCGAAGTGGTTGAAATCTCCTTGGTTATGGTCACACGTCAAGGCAACTGCAAAAGAGGTGGGTTATGGTCTCCTCTTGGACATCATAGAGAAACACCAAGGAGAGACCTCCATAGCAAGTTCTCAATAGCATCACAACAACTCTCCATGAAGTAAATTCTACTTGAACGGGGGTGTTTCCCTCCAAACCCTATCAAGCCTCTTGCCCCACACCAAAGCTTTAATTGGGAAGTTGCTTCTTCCATTATTCGGCAATTTTGACAAACAATCTCATGCTTTTCTCTTGCATTTGTTGTCTTTTCCTCACATTGCCCATCAAAGTTTTCTTTGTGGTTGCCCATAGTTTGATTGGCCTCGCTTGACATATGGTGGGCCAATTATATTTAGCTCTTTCCATGGTTGACTGGAGCTAGCAAGTCTTCTACATTGTCAAATCGAAATGATTATACTTTCTAATTTCCTAAGCTCTAGTGCTATAGGATCCCAAAGATAAATCCACCTTCTAATCTCTTTCTTCTCCATCTTAAGTTAGAGTGGTGGTTCAATCTCAATGAAGGCTATATCCATCACTAAATGTTGACTTGAGTCATATGGTAAGGGACTTGCTCAAACTATTGCATCAAACAACTACAATACATGTAAGGAGAAGCTCACTCGAGAGCACAAGAATAGAGACGAAGGCCAAAATGTTTTCTTGATGGTTTTTCTTCCTATTCTATATACTATACAATGTACAAAAAGTATAGATAAGATACATCATAAAAGAAAGTGACTACCAAGGTAAACATTGCAAAAGTAACTATACTAATTAGTTGGCACTATAATTATGCCAACTGTAGGTAGATGAAACTAACGTGATATAATATATGTGATGAATCAATGGCCATGTGAGTATCGTAATGACCACGAATATGACCACCTCACATGCTACCATAACATCTCTATACTCGGCCTCTGTACTTGTTTAATAAAGCAACAATGGGTTTTTTTTTTTTGCTCTAATTAATTACTAAACTACCAAGTGAAAACATGGATCTACTAGTACATTTTCTATAAGACATGCTACTAGCCCAGTCTACATCTATGTATCTAGACACCTACACATCCTTACCTATCTCATTAGAAAATCCATAATTCAAGTTGTACTTCGCATACCTCAATATGCATCTAGTGGCATCCAACTAAGGCTTCCTAGATGCTTACATAAACTAACTCATAAGCCCAATAGCATAATTCAAGGCTGGCCTTGTGATAGTTATGCAAATCAAGCTCCCTAGATGGGATGCTCAAAATTCTCATAACCTACTAATTGCTACATATACACTTCACCTTGCAAATCGCCATATGCAAGAAGGAATTTTTTACATCCATATGTTTTGCAAACTCCAACCTTTAGGTATTGCCAAAGTAATCACACATCTAACCAATTTCCATCCTAACAATCGAACTAAATGCCTCTTTGTAGTCTATGCCATATGTTTGAGCATAGCCTTTCATAAACCAACCTAGCCTTATCCTAGCTAACAAAACCATCTACATAATACTTAATTTTAGAGACCCATTTACAACGGATAGCTTTCTTGTCCTAGCAATGGTACTAGATCCAAGTCTTGTTGGCCTCTAATATAGTCATCTCCTCATCCATTGCTACATTCTAATGAGAATGACCAATAGGCTCCTTAAAATAAGTGGGCTCAACATCCTCAACCACCTTCAATATATAAGCACAATGTGGAGTTGCCTAACCCTCAAATCCAAATCTTTTAACATGGTATCTCATCTTGCTAGACCTGTGTACCATTGAATCGCTCAATGAAGACTTTACAATACCATGTGCTCTTTATACACTTGGTGTCTTGACTAAAGGAATACCAAGCTCATCATCCAAACTTTGTGACACACTAGAGTCTCCATTAAAAACCGAATGACTAGTGCTAACTCATCGTGGAGCAAGCGAAAGAGCAAAGGGAGCACCAAAAAATTTGAGGACCGAGGAAAATATTTATCATTATTTTTTCAAAAGATATTCTATTTAGTGTGATGTGGAGAGCTGCCATGCATACAGTAATGGTTTTAGTTGGAGTAGAGACTCTGCTAAATCTCTAAATACATGTATTGCAAAGTCTTGTTATGAAGCCATAACAATGGGTTTGATGCCCAAGAAGGGTGGAAACCCTAGAATCTATGTATAAAAAGGATGAAAAAGAATAGAGCTAGCTATTCATGCGTGTGCAAACTTGTGGATTCCTTGTTCTTACTCATCCTTTTATGGTTTTGTGAGAGTGAGGAAGAGGGAGCGAGTGAGCATGAGAGGGACAAACTTGGTAGAAAAAAGCTATTGCTATTCTACTTTCTTCTAATATATCATTTCATGGTGAGAGGTGAGATTAAGGGAGTATGTGTGAGGTAGAGTTAAGAGGGAGTGAGAGATGCATTGAGAAGCTCACTTTACTCTAGTTCCCCTCTTCTTCTTCATCTTTTCCTCTCCATATCACATGTAAAGCTGGACATGAGAATATGGAGCAAAACAAGGGGTATTGTATGGCTTGTGGAGCTTGCTTATTGAGATATCATGACTACAAAAAGATAAGGTGGTAAATATGCTCTCTACGCTCATGCTTCAAGTTGTTCTATTATGCAAGTGATAGATTAGATTTGTCATAAGGTCTTGCATGCAAGATGGCTAGGTGAGAGATAGCTATGATTATGTGGATCGTGCCTTTGAAACAATAAGGATCGTGTCCTAAGTTCCAACATTGAGCTCATAGAGTATATCATATTTTTGTTTCCGTTGATGGGACAAAGACACATTAGCCACAAAGTTTCTCACATGTGTCACAATGTGGATTAAGAGGGGATACCCTAGTGATGACTTTGAAACACATGCAAGTAGTTAGTTTTCAATTGTTATTAAAATCAACAATTATGTGCCTAGATTTTGTTTTATGAGTAAAATGAAGTTTTTTCTTGTAAAGATTTTCATTAGAATGCATTGTGGATAGGAAAAATAGAACATTTCTAAACAAGGGAATGGAAAGGAGCATTAATCTATTATGGCAAGAATTGGAAAAGAAACCATTTCATTATTTCCAATTTTCTTTTTTTATGATGACTTAAGAAACCTCTCTGCAAGAGTAGAGAGAGATAGTGTGTTTTGCAAAGAGATAGTGTGAAAGGCCATGATTGCATGAGAGGGAGAGGGAAGTAACCCCATGGGTTGGATGAATAATAAAGACTTGTATTTTGTGCTCGAACATGGGTCTTGAGCTCCTTTTGGAAGGAGAGGAAGCTCATGCATAAGAACAACCAATAGGAGAGCTTTTTGCGCTTAATTTTGTTAAGGATTAAGTCACTTTTTATTCTTACTCATTGTTGTCGCATCAATTGATGGTGGTTGCAACGCAATTTTGACTATGAGATCTCCATGCCACCTCACTGCCATTGATCATCTCTAGCATTGATTCCTAACTCGCCCATTGTGTTGCCAAAAGCCATGCAACATTACCTTGCTACCTAGTAAACCTTTTGCAGCCATCTAACAGAGGTTGTTTACCTTTTGTTTATCATCGCCTCTCCAAAAACTCTTGATGGTACCTAGTTTGTTCTCTTTGATCCACCAGCTCATTAGAATTTGATGTCCAAAAAGAAGGAGCCACTACAAGAGTCTACATCACTTGTTGTCAACCTACTCAAATCTAAGAATTATTTACAATAGATAGAATTAGCAGGAGAGAGATCTCTCTAAGTGATTTATAAATCAACGCCACCCCATTGACACTAGTAATATCACCATCTACTTGTATCTCTACTACATTCCTTCAAACACCATAGCTAGGATCTTGTGCTTCTCACATATAGGTATTGAGCTTATTGACCAAAGTAATACTACATTGAGTACTATAATACAACTGGATAGGCTGCCTCTTAGATGTATTGGCTGAAGCAACTCATGGACCTTCGTAAGAAGGAGGGAACTTCAATGTCTGCCTACTCAAATGAGTTTTATTCTATTTTTAGCCACTTGTCTTCACAGGGGATTGAATTTAAGGACAATCTTCATCCCTTTTTCTTGTTGGTTACATTATCTAAGTCATGGGACACATTTCGTACTGCTATGTATGCAAATATACCTAAGGATGGGTTGAAATTGCAAGATGTAGAGGGTGCGCTCTTGAATGAAGAGGTTAATAGAAAGAATATAGATGCTTCCCCTACCTCTCATGCTTTGATAGTTAGAGACAATAATAGTAGGAACAGTAACAATTTTAGTGGAAGAGACTCTCAGGAGTCTCATTTTCTTAGTCATATGGACAGTCTTGTAGTAAGTCTCGTGACCATAAGTTTGCATTGATTTGTCACTATTGTAGGAAGCAGGGTCATATTTTGCAATAGTGTCATAAAATACGTAATGACAAGCACAAGGAAAAGGAAATTGATAAAGTATAGGAAAAGAATGATTATCATAGCATTATCCCTAGTAAGTCCAGAGTCAAGATTGAGGAGATTAATGTCATATGGACTTACTTTGATGATGACTATATACTTGGAGCTTCTTCTCTTGATGTTTCGCAATCGATTAATGTCTCATCTACATATGCTCAATGTTGGTTGCTTGATTCAAGGGCTTCATTTCATGTCACATCTCATCGAGAGTGATTTCACTCCTATCACATCATGACAAGATCTATCAGATTAGGCAATGTCTTGGCATTGGATATTGTTGGTATTGGAGATGTCTAGTTGCAATTTCCTTCAGGCAGTATATTTACTTTGCATGATGTGCACCATGTTCCAGTTTGGACTAAAAGCCTACTTTTAGCTGGATAGTTGGATGATGTAGGTTATGTTGTCTCTTTTGGTGATTTCTTATGGAAGCTTACCCATGGGAATCTTGTCTTGGCATAGGGTGCCAAGTTTGACACTCTTGATCCCTTGTATTTGGGTTTATCGACCATGTTTTGGCAATGGCTACAATATCATATGTATGATTATGGCATTGTTGTATTGGGCACATGTCCTTAAAGGGAATGAAAATGCTTTCTGTTTGCAATATCTTCTAGCCCTTTACTATAAGTGTTTTGATTCTTGTGATAATTGTCTTTATGGGCAAGTAGACCCATAGTTCGCATAAGAAGTTTGGCATTACGCTCATGGGTGAGCCTTTGTCTCTTGTTCATTCTAATATTTATGGACCTATATCCTGCAACTCTTTAAGTGGCACGAGTTATTTCATTACTTTCATTGATAATTGCTCACATAAGGTCTGTGTATATCCCATAAAGTGGAAATTGGAAGTCTTAGCTACATTTCAGCATTGGCTTGCTTTTGTTGAGAATCAGTCTAGGTATATGTTGAAATACCTATGATCTAATAATAGGGGAGAGTATGTATCTAAAACCTTTTGAGCAGTTTTGTGACAAGAGGGGGATTAAGCATCCATATGACTGAGAACATAAATAGGATGATTTAGGAGTGAGTCTATAGTATGCTTAG
This sequence comes from Lygodium microphyllum, assembly GCF_053477565.2. NCBI lineage: Eukaryota > Viridiplantae > Streptophyta > Polypodiopsida > Schizaeales > Lygodiaceae > Lygodium > Lygodium microphyllum. The sequence continues at coordinate 160,453,105 of NC_141143.1, forward strand.
CCAAGTAGGCTTACCGCAGCACTTTTGGGTTGAGACAAGTATCACTACCCTACATTTGATTAATCGATCCCCTTTCACTACTCTTGACTATTAGGTTGCAGAGGAGGTGTGATGTGGAAAACCTCCATCATATGCTCATTTTCATGTCTTTGATTATGAGGCTTTCTACCATGTTTTCAAGGATAATAGCAATAAGTTGGATCCTAAGTCTATAAAATGCATCTTTCTTGGTTTTGGGGATGTAGTTGAGATGGGCTATTGCCTATGGGGTCCACATGCTCGGAATGTCATCTTGCAACCATAATGTTATTTTCTAAGAAGAGAAAATACATAAGTAGCCTGAGCAAGTTGTTGAGGTACATAGGGGGATATTTCAGGAGGAACCTCTTGTTACTGTACACCCAGCTAGACCACCTGCAATAGTTGGTGCTCTTGTGGCCTAGGATCATGATGTTAGAGATAGGAGGTATAGGTCCCATAGCCTATTTTTTAGCGGTATACTAGAGATAGATTGATTGGTTTGTGCCCTCTATGGATTATATTATGGTGATAGATGTTGGTGAGCCTCTTACCTATGATGAGGCCATGCGTAGAGGTGATAGTTACTCTTAGGAGAGGGCCATATAGTTAGAGTATGCCTCATTGCAGAATAATCATATGTGAGATTTGATTCCTTTTCCTAGTGAAAAACATAATTTGCCATGCAAGTGGGTGTACAAGTAGATTGGTTGCTAAGGGTTTTAAGCAGGAGATGATATTGACTTCAATGAAGTCTTCTCTCCTATCATCAAGATGATTACCCTATGCTTGGTTTTGGCTTTGGTTGCAAAGCTCAATTTGAATCTTTATTAGATGGATGTCAAGACAACTTTCTTACATGGGGAATTGCATGATGAGATTTATATGTAGCAACCTAAAGGCTTCAAGGAAAAAGGCTAGGAACACCTAGTGTGCAAGTTGAGAAAGAGCCTTTATGGCCTTAAGTAGGCACCTAGGGAATGGTACCACAAGTTCAATACCTTAATGCACTTATAGGGATATATATATATAGGGATATGGATCCGTGTTTATTCAGAAGAAGGCCCATGATGGTAGCCTTAGGATTTTGATACTCTATGTGGATGATATGTTGATTAGAGGTTGATTATTGGGAGTGCTCATGATGAGTTGGATACCTTGAAAAATTAGCTTAAGAAGAGCTTTGAGATGAAGGACATGGGACAAGCCTCACATATTCTTGGGATGTGCATTATACAATATGGCTCTAAGGGACTCATTTACTTGTCACAGAAGGAGTACATCTAAAAGGTCCTTGAGCAGTTTCATATACAAGATATTAAGCCTATTGGCTATCCTTTACCTTCTCATGTGAAGGTTAGTTAGGCCAAAGTTAGGCCAATTTTCCACAGTCTAATGAGCTGAAGGTTGAGATGGCCAAGATCCCTTATGTATCCAGAGTGGGCAGTTTGATGTATGCCATGATAGCCACTCATCCTGACATCACATTTGTAGTAGGAGTTGTGGCACGCTTTATGGCTACTCCTAGTAGGTAGCATTAGATGTTGTGAAGGGTATCATGAGGTACCTTAAGGGCACTGTAGATATGTGCACATGTTATGGTGGCCAAGATACAGCTGATGTGGGATACACTGACTCTGATTATGCAGGACATGCAAACATAGTAGAAAATCCACCTCTGGCTATGTCTCCTAAAGTATTTTCTTTTCTAGTTTTTTAACATTTGAATATGGGGTTTCCTTGTTCTCAAATCATCTTAGCCCTCGTTTTGTTTGCTTGACTAGTCAGAATCTCTTCGAGTTTCACTTAAGTTTATTAAGTTTTATTATGTTTTGCTTGCTTGATAGTCCACTCCTATAGGATTTCTATTATATTGACCTATCTTTTTGTCAAATATTTCGCAAGCTTGACAACCACACTTGATAGAACACTTATTGTTTCAAGCAATTCATTTGATATGACAATGGTGGCCTCTCACATAGTTGATACGCCCCCTACACTCATCGATCTATCCATTCTTCTCCCAAACCACATGAAAGCAAGAACGAACGAATCAACAAGGGTGTAGTAAACTCATTACCTTCTCCTCACTACCATGAAGTGAAAGCTTGATGGTGGCTCCATGATCCATGTGGTGGTACTTGTCTACCTCCTCTACTCCATAGCTCCTGATCCGATCCTTAAGCACCCAATCCACAAGAGGAAATGTGAAGAAGAAGAGAGATAACCCACCTCTTCTCTAATCTTCCTCTTATGCAAGAAGGGGAAGAAGAGAGAAGCATGTGAAAGGAAGAAGCTTCACCTCTCAAGTCCCTCACTCTCACTCTCACACTATTACTCACTCTCACTCTCAAGGTGGAGCACACATTGATAGATTAGAAGCAAGAAGAAGAAGCATGCTCTCAAGTTTGCACACCACAAGAATGAGCTTATCCATTCACTTTCTAGTTTTTATAGATGGGCCTTTTCAAATTTGGGCACCCATCTCTCATATTTGGCTCTTGGTTGGGTCTTTCCCAATTTATGCACACACAATTAGATTACACCAACCATCACGAAAGTGAATGAAAGCTAGTGTCCATGCCCTTTTCAAGATGTGGTCTTTCTTCCCAACAAAAAATATTACAACTTGCATGGTGCTACGTCTGGCTCTCGACATAATATTATGATGAATTATATAACTATGAATATTAACTAAAAAGTATGCCTTGCACTTTTTGCATTGTTTGCACTTCTCTTTTCTTTTGCTACTTTTATCTGTCTTTGTTAGGTGTCTTTGCCAATCTACTGCCTTTCTATTTTATGGTTAACATTACCCCCCCCCCCCCCCCCCCCCCCGCCCCGCCCAATCCAAGTGTTAGTCCCATAGCACTCTATATCAGAAATAGCATGCTTCACCTTGCATCTAAGACAAGGAATCTTGAGGACATTTGTGGGATCATTGCAAGAAGGTTGACAGCTATGGTTGGAGCTTGATTTAGATGTTGAACTTGCCTTTATTGTTGCCATAGAAGCCACCAATGCAAAGCCCATGGATAAAATCAAGAAGTCGGTAAACTTATCACAAAATCAAACTCTCAATAGTTAAGCTCCCACTACCTAAGAATGCTAAGCCTAAGAATACTTCCAAAAATTCAAAACAATAATGACCTTCAAGTAAAATTGACAATACTTAGTCCATTGAAACTAGAAATCCTAATGCCCAATCCAAAGTGGACATAAAGCTATTGTAACCATAACTTGTGACTATACCTGTCACATCCAACAAGGAACAAGCCTCGATAGTTGCATTACATCAAGATAAGAATGAGAACCTCAAAAGTACAAGCAATTCAACATGCATCAAGTCGTGCTCATCTCAACCCAAACCCTTAGTTGAACCAAAGCCCAAATCAATAGTTAGAACTCTTAGTGAAATGGCAACTGAGCATGCTCGCAATGAGAATAGAACCATCACAGAGTAACTTATAGAATTGATTACTAGGTTGAGGCTATTTGAATGCATCTATGTCCACGCCACCGACATGGGTACATTGCTAAAGGAACATGAAGAATACCTAGCACGACTACGCAATGAACACTATGGTAAGCTTCTAGGTGACCTCATGTGGCACATCTCTAATGAAGAAGCCATAGAATGACAAGTGACTTCCATATACCATGAAGTACTCTGCCAACGAAACCTATTCAAGATAAAAGAGTTGAACAACGTGAAGAGGGACAAAGCGCAATTCAAGAAATGTTGGTATAATAATCAAGCTTGAATGGCTAAAGTCAGTGGTTAGCTAATGACTATCTCAAAAGAGAGACAAACCATTTGTCGTGGTCTCAATGGGATCTGGCAAATGTAGCCCCTACTTCCTTTCATGTACTTGCTACTGTGTAAGGTATGGACTTGGCTAGACCCATCTTAGAATATCCCATCCCTGAGAAAATTATTGTGAAAGAGGAGCTACATATTGCTAGTAGACTAGAACAAGGAATGCTATTTCTTTGCTACACAATACTTATCTTTATTAGTAAATTTGCCACAGCTCCTTGATGCATATGATACACATTCACTCACTATGGTTCCATGCCACTATAAGGTGGAAGAATCCAACTGTGAAAACCAAGGACTAGCACTCAACTAGGAGGGGGTAATGTTAATAACAAAATGGTAAAGTCAACAAAAGAAACTAGCAAAAAGCCATAATTCGCAAAGGCAAAGATAGCAAAGGAAAAAGGTCAATAAAAGGGAAAATCTAGTGAGACACAAGGTGCCAAAAAAATTGCAAAATTTGATTCTTTTGAGCTACTCACAACATGCGCCCAATATTTTTGGGCTCATATATGTAGATGTGTAATGATTTATAATATTATTATAGAGTTAGGCTCAACACTATTTGATGTTGGAAAGGACAACATGTAGCTCAATAAGGATAGGAGCACTAGCTTTCCATTCACATTTGGAAAATCTATCAATGTAAACTAAATTAGTGTGCATAAAGATTGACCAAGAGTCAAAGAGGAGGGACAGGACCCCAACTTGGGCTAGAAGCCCCCAAACTCAAAACCCTATGTATAAAAGTCAAAAAGTGAATGGACAAGCTCATTCTTGTGGTATGTAAACTTAAGAGCTCTCTTCTTCTCCTTCTCACTTCTACTCAATTTTCTTATGCATCATCCTAAGAGGGAGGGAAAGTGTGAGTGTGAGAGTGAAGGACTTGAAAAGTGAAGCTTTTCTCTTGCTTCACATTCTTCTTTTCGTCCCATTCTTCTTGGGTGATAGGTAGAGAGGTTGGATTTCTTCTTCTCTTTTTACATTTCATCTTGAAGATTGAGCACTCATAGATCACATTGGGAGCTATGGAATATCCGAGATGGATCAAGGAGCACAACCCAAATTATGGAGCTACTTGTGAGCCTTTGAATAGTGTGAGTGTGCGAGTGAGGGACTTGGAAAGTGAAGCTTCTCTCTTGCTTCACGTTCCTCTTTTCTTCCCATGCTTCTTGGTGATAGGTGGAGTGGAGGAGAGATTGGGTTTCTTCTTCTCCTTTCTACATTTCCTCTTGAAGATTGAGCTTTTATGGATCAATTTGGGAGCTATGTAATAGTGGAGGTGGATCAAGGAGCACCGATTGAATTCTGGAGCTACTTGTGAGCCTTTGAATCACAATATCAATGCAAAGATAAGGAGGTGAGCTCACTATGCCTTTTCTTGATTTGCACATTCTCGCTTTCATGGAGATTGATAGAGGAGTAAGTAGAGCAGTAAAAGAGAAAGATGTATTGGTTAGGTAAAAAGATTTGGCAAAAGTGGCAACAAATGTGAAAATAAGGAGGGCTAGAACCTTCTCTCCTTGGATACCTTTAAGAGTTTTCCACATCTCTTGGAGGTTTCTCTCTCTATAAATTGGAGTCCTTTTTATAGTTTAAACCCTCGAATTCATGTAAATCTCCTTGGTGTAATGGTCATCTCAGCTTTCAACCTTGGGGTTCTCAGTCTATGGCCCATCGTAATCAGTACTTCCACCCCATTCCCCAAAAAAACTACTTTCACAACCAGCACTGCTCTCCTCTCAAGCTTCCAACTACACAGGCTCAGAATCAATGAATTATGAGCACAAGACTCGACCACCTCAAATCGATCAAAGGCCCAAGTCCCACCTTCACACAAAATCCAAATCTTCTAAGTCCGGTACCAAATCTAGATGAACATGCAATAAATGCTCCCTCAGCATCACAAGCTACATACACCTTGATTCTAACTTAGATATGCCAATGTCTTCATCAAGGTTGAATGAAGCTCGACACAATTTTACGAATGATGGATGGATGAAGCAAAGAATACCTTGCATGTGTGGACAAAGTGCAAGACAAACCATGTTGCATCAACTTCTAGCACATACAATATTGCAAAATGTTTAATGCCTCCTTTCGCTTTCATAGAGCATTAATCCATACATACCTTACACACAGTCCATTGCATGCAATCACCTTAATTTACCCTAACACATACACATAGCCTTTCTTAGTAATGCATTCATGCACGCATGATAGGAATCCATTATCTATTTTAATCCCCATGCACTTTGACGCACTAGATCCATCACATTCCACACACCTCAACGAATCCTAGACCACATCCATTTCAAGGAAAAGAGCAAGAAACACTTGTTCAATCCTTAATAACCACATTGAGTACATAACAATAGTTAATTACGAAAATCCTAATTGTAGTGTGCCTAGTGTGCAACTACGTGTGCGATTCTAGCCTTTGTGAACTATTTACTAAACCCAATTGGCATTAGCTGTATTTGTCTTGTCCCTCTAGGTGTCAAGAGAACCAAACATTGGCAAAAAGGTCACTGAATATTCCTATTGTAGGGATGCACTAGGAAGATGTACTAGGTTTCTTACAATTACTACAAGTGATTGTGAAGCATGTCATAGGGATGATTGTGTGCCTAGTGCATGTTGAATTTGTGCCTAAGCTATCTCGTGCCATGGTCAGGTTATGTGCATGCCTAGACTGAAAGGTAAAGCCCAAGGGGAGGCACACAAAAGGAAGCAAGAACAAATCAAGAGCTATGGAGACATGGCTAATAAACTATCGTGTCCTACCAAACCAAGCCAGTCAGTGATGCCTACAAAATGAACGAAAGGTCTTTTGAAGAAACTTTCTTGGGCCCAAGGCAAATAGCTCTTGCCAATTAGCAATTCAAAGCTATACAACCTTATGGAAACCCATGCAAGTTAGTCCTAGAAACTCATGATAAGCCATGGAAAAATCACCAATGGACTAGACATAATTTCCACATTAGTTCCACTTGGGTACCCAAGGTGCTATTGCATACACAAGGCTACTATAAAGGCAATCGCTTCATCTAAAACCCCAAAGGAGCATGCCACTCTCAATGATGTGCAACCAAAACACAACTAAACATGTAGCTAAAACACAACCAAATAGTCCATAAGCCTAAAATCCATCACACCATGGTCCATGACTATATCTAAATGAACTATTTGGGTATACAAACCTAAGGCTACTCAAAACATAGCTACAACTTTACCCCCCACACTCCAAAAGATAATGCTCAAAACATAAGTGCTAGAGGGCAAGCATCCTCAAGCCCCACCTAGGAGGATGTAAAAGCCACAATCAAGAGGCCCAATCAACCTAAAAACAAAAACAATACTATGATCAAGAATGAATCAATGATTACTACTATAGCACTCTTAACAAGTGTCACAAGGCCACCACTACCAAAGTAGGAAAATCATCTTTCATCGATTTATCAAATAGCTACATAATTGGCCAATAAAATTAATCCTAGTGGCATATTATTTCACTCAACTTGACAATACATTCAAAACACTCGCTCAAGCATACAAAATGATGGATTTGGGAATCAACGACAAGTAGATGATAGACTTGGTCTCACATTGGAAGACTACTTGGGAGGATAGTGAGCACATCTTTTACAAGAGTGAAGCAATTCAGAGGACTATTCTCATAATGCTTCAAAGACGATCTCTCAAATCATGTGCTCATCTCGAGTTGGGGCTATAATCACAAAGGCAAATAACTCATTCTATTAAATTTGGCATGCGTGGCTTATGAAAGGCATAACATTTTGGTTTTGTTGCCAAGACATGATAAAATCATTCATGATGGAATACATTCTCTTCATCATACATCAAAATAGAAGCATGACTCCAAAGTGGATTAGGAGCATGCACTTTGAAATAGATTAGGAGTTTTGCTCAAAATAGGCATGCATGGCTTGTCAAAGTGATGACATTTTGATTTTGTTGCTAAGACATGACAGAATCATTCATGATGGAATACGCTCTCTTCATCATACATCAAAATAGAAGCACGACTCTAAAATGGATTAGGAGCATATACTCTAAAATAGATTAGGAGTGTAGCTAAAAAAAGTGTGTACTAGAGTAGGACCGATGGAGTAGGAGAGATTACATGAGTTTGGGATTGAAAAGCTAGACTTGATGTACGTTAGCGAGTTAGTGAAATTTACTTCTTTCAAATTCTATGTAGGAGGAAATTTGTCCAATGTTTCTCTTGGTTTATCAAGTAGGATCTCAATGTAGTCTCCTCCTACGCGAATAGCTTTTTTAGATGATTGATTAGATATTCATCCCATCTCACCACCAGTTCTTCAGGACTACCTAGTGGACATAGTATATGGGATGGTATATAATACCTCCCAACTGCTACATCTATGTGTTGATCATATCAATAACCTAGAGTATGATCTAGGGAGAACTTGTTGGGCCAAAAGGCCCAACATTTTCTAACGTTTTACATTTTACCTAGGTCCTCCTAGCCCTATTGAGTATCATGAATCATGTTAAAAATGGAGATATGCTATCTCTATGATCCACACATTTACCCACTATTTTTTTTTCTATTCTTAATTAAGTATCAACAAGGGAGAATGGGAGAACTCTACTACACTTAGGGAGAAAATTCAAACCTTTGGTTCAAGGCCTTCAAATCCTCACACGTATGTTGTAGACCTCAAGAACCTCATAGGTGGTTGTTGTCTTCAAAGGTGGGGAGGGAACTTGATGTGAGGTCCATGCTAGGTAGTAGTGTAAGTGAATAGTTGGACACACTTGGACTAGCATGTACTTTAAAGTCCTTATCAAGGAAGAAGTTGTTGTTTGATGGGTTGTGTACTTCTTATGTTGTTGTTGTAGTGGTGGTGGTTGGAATATTGATCCCTAGTTATCTTCTATTTGACCAAAAGTTGGTGCTTGTGATGCACATAGCTTAGAGGCCTTGATTTTCTTTATCATATTGGTTAAAGCGTTGGGACTAACTTGGAGGTTCTACATGCTCCTAAGCTTTCTCCTCTCGTTCTTCCTCTAAGACAATAAGTTGTTTTGTGAGAATGGAAATTTTCTAGAACGTTATAATTCCTTACCAAGGAAGTTGTTGTTTGTGGGTTGGTTAGTTCTTCTATTGTTGTTATTAGTGGTGGTGGTTGAAGTAGTGGTTTGTGGTGATCTTCTATTTGACCAAAAGTTAGTGCTTGTGTTGTGCTACTTGATTTATAGGCCTTGATTTTCTTCTTCATATTAGTTAGAGTATTGGGACTACTTGGACCTTCTACACGCTCTTAAGCTTCCTCCTCTCTTTCTTCCTCTAGAAGGGAAGTTGTTGTATCGTTGGCCTTTGTTTATGACTTATTATGATTCAAAGATTGGAACTTCATGAGTGGACCAATGTAGATGGTTATACTTGGAGTGGAAAGAGGGGGCCAAGCTAACAAATCTTGTCATTTAGTGGAGTGATTATAAAACTTCCCATACTAGACAAGTGTTTGACTAGTGTGCTTTGATTTGCAGCACGGTGGAGGCAAAGTTATAGTATAGAGAACCTTGCACAAATTATATATTTCTTTCAATGTCTCCACCTCATCATCTTCAACATGAGTTTTTACTACTATAGTTATTGGAAGAGGTGGCCTAACATAGAGACGTGTTCTTTGATGGGATTCCTCTCCAATTGTGTGAAGATAAGGTAGGTAGCTAGTTTTTGCATGAGGGCCTTGTGTTGACTCTCCCAAGCATGTAGCTATGCTAGGGTATTCTATTCTATATTCTCTTGTCTTGGCTAGAATGTTGAGATGAATCCTTTGGGCATCAATTTGAGGTGATCATTGGCTATTTCCAAAGCTCAAAGCTAACCTCAAAGGATTGCTTAACTTGTCTTGCTATTGCTAGACAATGGTTAGAAGTATTGTATTATGGTCTTACTATTATTGTTCTCACTATTGCTAGGCAATGGCTAGAAGTATTCTATTATGGTATGCATGCTTTCTTCAATTTCTAGCCTATAGTTTTGCTATTGCTAGACAATGGCTAGAAGTGCTCTACTATGGTATGCATGCTTTCTTCAATTCCTAGCCTATTGTGTTTGAATCTCTGGATCTCAAGGAGGGTTGGTAATTGTGCTACCCAAACAATCATAGCTTATTGGAATGCCATGGAATCCTTAAGCTATACATTGAGCAATTGAATATCTTCATGAAATCTTATTATATTTGCAAACAACCATAGTGAGGATTAGTGAAGGGAGTAAGCTTTGAAGTGGAAGCACGGAGTGGAAGCAAGAACTATGGTGGAAGGAGCAAGAGCAAGAGAGAGAGAGAGATACACACAATGTGGGAACTTCAATAGTCATAATGTGTGACTAGCTTTCCCTTTGTTCAAATGTTTCTAAAAAAAAGGAATGAAGTGATAGTGATGGGCACTTGCCACCTTCAGAGTGTACAAGTGTGTGGGTATGTGCTAACTATTAGTGTAACTAATACACAAGCAACTAGGTACATGCACATTTACCCCCAACAACCTTCCAATTAAAGGTGAATGTGTCCCTAGTGAGAAGAGAATAAGAAAAAAGTGACAAAGTAAAAATGTACATAAGTACAATATGATGAAGAAATATATCATCTCATTCGACGCCCATCAACTTCCTAAGGGAGGAAAAATGCTTTGCTGGGAGACTTTTAATGAGTAGATCTATAGGATTTTAGTCAGTTGAGATCTTGAAAAGCTCAATGGACTTTCCTCAATGATCTCTCAAATAAAGTGGTGACGCACCTTAATGTGCTTCATCTTTGCATGGAAGATTGGATTCTTGGCCAATTGAATAGTACTCATAGAATCTGAATGTAGAGTAGGGACCACATCAGTTGTTATGCCCTCGAAAGACCAAGACAAAAAAGTTGAAAAGTCAGAAATGAAAGATAGTCCCAAGGTGAAAGAAAAACGGAAGAGAAAGGTACACTTAGAAAAAAAATCTGAAGATGTAGAGTGTAGAAAAGGCCTTGAATGTAAAAGAAAGCACACAATAGTAAGCGCACCATGATATGATAGCAAGAAAAGCATCGAGCACATTGCAATTTATTTTGTAAAAGAGTGCCATGCTCTCTCCTATACAAATTGTAAAGAATTAGAGGCACGGATTGAGGCCTATGCTAATAGGAAGGAGACAAAAAGAGAGTAGAGGAATAGACAAGACCAAAAAGGGGATGGCCGCCCAAGGAGGGGATAGTGATATGTATAAAAGTTAAGAAATGAAAAAAGAAGCTCATTCTTGTGTGTGGCAAAACTTGCTCTCTTCTTACTTCTTGCTCTTGCTTCCTTCTTGTGCATGAGAGAGAGAGTATGAGAGGGAGAGAGAGTGTGTGTGAGGGAGTGGGGGACCATGGAGAAGCTCTTCTTGTCCTCTCTTCATGGGATACATATTTAGTTGGCTTAGTTGACATCATTGATGAATTAGTGAATTAGAAGGCAACTATTATGGCAGGCACCGGCTTGAATGAGAATGATCTTGACCTTGACCTTAACCTTAATGTGGCAGAGTACTTTTTGAAGTGGAAGCATAGGGCGGAAGGAAGAACTATGGTGGAAGGAGCAAGAGCAAGAGAGAGAGAGATACACACAATGTGGGAACTTCAGTAGTCATAATGTGTGACTAGCTTTCTCTTTGTTCAAATGTTACTAAAAAAAAAAGAATGAAGTGATAGTGATGGGCACTTGCAGCCTACAAAGTGTACAGGTGTGTGGGTATGCTCTAACTATTAGTGTAAGTAATATACGAGCAACTAGGTACATGCACATTTACCCCCAACAACCTTCCACTTAAAGGCGAATGTGTCCCTAGTGAGGAGAGAATAAGAAAAAAGTGACAAAGTAAAAATGTACATAAGTACAATATGATGAGGAAAGATATCATCTCATTCGATGCCCATCAACTTCCTAAGGGAGGCAAAATGCTTTGCTTGGAGACTTTTAATAAGTAGATGTATAGGATTTCAGTTAGTTGAGATCTTGAAAAGCTCAATGGACTTTCCTCAATGATCTCTCAAATAAAGTGGTGACGCACCTTAATGTGCTTCATCTTTGCATGGAAGATTGGATTCTTGGCCAATTGAATAGTACTCATAGAATCTGAATGTAGAGTAGGGACCACATCAGTTGTGATGCCCTTGAAAGACCAAGACAAAAAAGTTGAAAAGTCGGAAATGAAAGATAGTCCCAAGGCGAGAGAAAAACGGAAGAGAAAGGTACACTTAGAAAAAAAATCTGAAGATGTAGAGTGTAGAAAAGGCCTTGAATGTAAAAGAAAGCACACAATAGTAAGCACACCATGATATGATAGCAAGAAAAGCATCGAGCACATTGCAATTTATTTTGTAAAAGAGTGCCATGCTCTCTCCTGTACAAATTGTAAAGAATTAGAGGCACGGATTGAGGCCTATGCTAATAGGGAGGTGACAAAAAGAGAGTAGAGGAATAGACAAGACCAAAAAGGGGATGGCCGCCCAAGGAGGGGATAGTGATATGTATAAAAGTCAAGAAATGAAAAAAGAAGCTCATTCTTGTGTGTGGCAAAACTTGCTCTCTTCTTACTTCTTGCTCTTGCTTCCTTCTTGTGCATGAGAGAGAGAGTATGAGAGGGAGAGAGAGTGTGTGTGAGGGAGTGGGGGACCATGGAGAAGCTCTTCTTGTCCTCTCTTCATGGGATACATATTTAGTTGGCTTAGTTGACATCATTGATGCATTAGTGAATTAGAAGGCAACTATTATGGCAGGCACCGGCTCGAATGAGAATAATCTTGACCTTGACCTTAACCTTAATGTGGCAGAGTACTTTTTGAAGTGGAAGCACAGAGCGGAAGGAATAACTATGGTGGAAGGAGCAAGAGCAAGAGAGAGAGAGATACACACAATGTGGGAACTTCAATAGTCATAATGTGTGACTAGCTTTCTCTTTGTTCAAATGTTACTTTAAAAAAAAAAGAATGAAGTGATAGTGATGGGCACTTACAACCTACAGAGTGTAGAGGTGTGTGGATATGCTCTAACTATTAGTGTAACTAATACACGAGCAACTAGGTACATGCACATTTATCCCCAACAACCTTCCACTTAAAGGCGAATGTGTCCCTAGTGAGGAGAGAATTAAAAAAAAGTGACAAAGTAAAAATGTACATCAGTACAATATGATGAGGAAAGATATCATCTCATTCAATGCCCATCAACTTCCTAAGGGAGGCAAAATACTTTGCTTGGAGACTTTTAATGAGTAGATGTATAGGATTTCAATCAGTTGAGATCTTGACAAGCTCAATGGACTTTCCTCAATGATCTCTCAAATAAAGTGGCAACGCACCTTAATGTGCTTCGTCTTTGCATGGAAGACTGGATTATTGGCCAATTGAATAGTACTCATAGAATCTAAATGTAGAGTAGGGACCACATCAGTTGTTACACCCTCGAAAGACCAAAACAAAAAAGTTGAAAAATCAGAAATGAAAGATAGTCCCAAGGTGAGAGAAAAACGGAAGAGAAAGATACACTTAGAAAAAAAATCTGAAGATATAGAGTGTAGAAAAGGCCTTGAATGTAAAAGAAAGCACACAATAGTAAGTGCACCATGATATGATAGTAGGAAAAGCATCGAGCATATTGCAATTTATTTTGTAAAAGAGTGCCATGCTCTCTCCTATGCAAATTTTAAAGAATTAGAGGCACGGGTTGAGGCCTATGCTAATAGGAAGGAGAAAAAAAGAGAGTAGAGGAATAGACAAGACCAAAAAGGGGATGGCCGCCCAAGGAGGGGATAATGACATGTATAAAAGTCAGGAAATGAAAAAAGAAGCTCATTCTCGTGTGTGGCAAAACTTGTTCTCTTCCTACTTCTTGCTCTTGCTTCCTTCTTGTGCATGAGAGAGAGTGTGTGAGAGAGGGAGAGAGTGTGTGTGTGAGGGAGTGGGGGACCATGGAGAAGCTCTTCTTGTCCTCTCTTCATGGGATACATATTTAGTTGGCTTAGTTGACATCATTGATGCATTAGTCAATTAGAAGGCAACTATTATGGCAAGCACCAGCTCGAATGAGAATAATCTTGACCTTGACCTTAACCTTAATGTGGCAGAGTACTTTGTGAAGTGGAAGCATGGAGTGGAAGCAAGAACTATGGTGGAAGGAGTAAGAGCAAGAGAGAGAGAGAGATACACACAATGTGGGAACTCCAATAGTCATAATGTGTGACTAGCTTTCCCTTTGTTCAAATGTTACTAAAAAAAAAGAATGAAGTGATAGTGATGGGCACCTGCCACCTATACAGAGTGTACAAGTGTGTGGGTATGCTCTAACTATTAGTGTAACTAATACACGAGCAACTAGGTACATGCACATTTATTTACCCCCAATAACCTTCCACTTAAAGGTGAATGTGTCCCTAGAGAGGAGAGAATAAGAAAAAAGTGACAAGGTAAAAATGTAAGTAAGTACAATATGATGAGGAAAGATATCATGTCATTGGACGCCCATCAACTTCCTAAGGGAGGCAAAATGCTTTGCTGGGAGACTTTTAATGAGTAGATCTATAGGATTTCAGTCAGTTGAGATCTTGAAAAGCTCAATGGACTTTCCTCAATGATCTCTCAAATAAAGTGGTGACGCACCTTAATGTGCTTCATCTTTGCATGGAAGACTGGATTCTTGGCCAATTGAATAGTACTCATAGAATCTAAATGTAGAGTAGGGACCACATCAGTTGTTACACCCTCAAAAGACCAAGACAAAAAAGTTGAAAAGTCAGAAATGAAAGATAGTCCCAAGGTGAGAGAAAAATGAAAGATAAAGGTACACTTAGAAAAAAAATCTGAAGATATAGAGTGTAGAAAAGGCCTTGAATGTAAAAGAAAGCACACAATAGTAAGTGCACCATGATATGATAGCAAGAAAAGCATCGAGCACATTGCAATTTATTTTGTAAAAGAGTGCCATGCTCTCTCCTATGAAAATTGTAAAGAATTAGAGGCACGGATTGAGGCCTATCCTAATAGGAAGGAGAAAAAAAGAGAGTAGAGGAATAGACAAGACCAAAAAGGGGATGGCCGCCCAAGGAGGGGATAATGACATGTATAAAAGTCAAGAAATGAAAAAAGAAGCTCATTCTTATGTGTGGCAAAACTTGCTCTCTTCTTACTTCTTGCTCTTGCTTCCTTCTTGTGCATAAGAGAGAGTGTGTGAGAGGGGGAGAGAGTGTGTGTGAGGGAGTGGGGGATCATGGAGAAGCTCTTATTGTCCTCTCTTCATGGGATACATATTTAGTCGGCTTAATTGACATGATTGATGCATTAGTGAATTAGAAGGCAACTATTATGGCAGGCACTAGCTCGAATGAGAATAATCTTGACCTAGACCTTAACCTTAATGTGGCAGAGTACTTTTTGAAGTGGAAGCACAGAGCGGAAGGAAGAACTATGGTGGAAGGAGCAAGAGCAAGAGAGAGAGAGATACACACAATGTGGAAACTTCAATAGTCATAATGTGTGACTAGCTTTCTCTTTGTTCAAATGTTACTAAGAAAAAAAGAATGACGTGATAGTGATGGGCACTTGCCACCTACAAAGTGTACAGGTGTGTGGGTATGCTCTAACTATTAGTGTAACTAATACACGAGCAACTAGGTACATGCACATTTACCCCCAACAACCTTCCAGTTAAAGGCGAATGTGTCTCTAGTGAGGAGAGAATAAGAAAAAAGTGACAAAGTAAAAATGTACATAAGTACAATATGATGAGGAAAGATATCATCTCATTCGATGCCCATCAACTTCCTAAGGGAGGCAAAATGCTTTGCTGGGAGACTTTTAATGAGATCTATAGGATTTCAGTCAGTTGAGATCTTGACAAGCTCAGTGGACTTTCCTCAATGATCTCTCAAATAAAGTGGTAACGCACCTTAATGTGCTTCATCTTTGCATGGAAGACTGGATTCTTGGCCAATTGAATAGTACTCATAGAATCTAATGTAGAGTAGGGAACACATCAGTTGTTACGCCCTCGAAAGACCAAGACAAAAAAGTTGAAAACTCAGAAATGAAAGATAGTCCCAAGGTGAGAGAAAAACGGAAGAGAAAGGTACACTTAGAAAAAAAATCTGAAGATATAGAGTGTAGAAAAGGCCTTGAATGTACAAGAAAGTACACAATAGTAAGTGCACCATGATATGATAGCAAGAAAAGCATCGAGCACATTGCAATTTATTTTGTAAAAGAGTGCCATGCTCTCTCCTGTGCAAATTGTAAAGAATTAGAGGCACGGGTTGAGGCCTATGCTAATAGGAAGGAGAAAAAAAGAGAGTAGAGGAATAGACAAGACCAAAAAGGGGATGGCCGCCCAAGGAGGGGATAATGACATGTATAAAAGTCAAGAAATGAAAAAAGAAGCTCATTCTTGTGTGTGACAAAACTTGTTCTCTTCTTACTTCTTGCTCTTGCTTCCTTCTTGTGCATGAGAGAGAGAGTGTGAGAGAGGGAGAGAGAGTGTGTGTGAGGGAGTGGGGGACCATGGAGAAGCTCTTCTTGTCCTCTCTTCATGGGATACATATTTAGTCGTCTTAGTTGACATCATTGATGTATTAGTGAATTAGAAAGCAACTATTATGGTAGGCACCTGCTCAAATGAGAATAATCTCAACCTTAACCTTAACCTTCATGTGGCATAGTACTTGGATGACATCTAATGACTTATTATAGAGTATGACCAACATACAAGGATAGTTCATAATGAAAGACCAGTAGTTGATAGCCGACCTTAAGGAGGAGAGGAGATTGGCAAGGACAACATTGCAACTCATTGCGAGTTGTTATGGCTAGGAGCAAAGGGCTCAAAGATTGCATCAGGAGAAAGAGGTCATTGAGGTTCACGAGATCCTAGCCATCTGAGGTAGGAATAGAATGGGAGGCAACACTGACAGGGGAGAGAGCCCTATAACCTAACCTTAGAGTGAGTGAGCTACTCACAAAAATATTGCTAAACCATACTAGCGTTGAGCAAGGTGGGGCAACCTTGGCGGCAGCATTGCTACCCGTGCTGGGAGTTACCCCAAATGCTAGGAGCCAAACAAAAATATCCATAGTTGCAAAGAAACTCGATAAATACCAAATAGACAATGACCCCTATAGCTTCATCGAGCAGTTCGAGCAAGTGTGTGAGGCTAACAACCTCATAGACCCTACTCAACGAGCACAAGTATTTGGTCTTTGCTTCGGAGACAAGGGATGAAAGTGGTTTACCAAATACTTGTCATTTGTTAAGCCGAGAAATGTCAATACCACTTTCATCCCTTGTTTGGTTAACATTTGTTAACCAAAAAGACAAAGAGGATATACGTGACTAATCACATAAGTGAGGAGCCTATATAAGAGGATACTTGTGACAGAGCAACCTAATGAGAAAGTAGTCTCTACCATATTCATTAACGGGATCCTCAATGAAGAACTCTATAACCTAGCAAGCAACTCGAACATGCAAAGGGATGTGCTTGCAAGAGTATTTGAGGAGGCCATATGGATACATGAATTGCTCAGGGAGAGAAGCTGTTGAGAGTGGAAAAAGACTGAATTTTTGATTGATTTTTGTTGTTTTTGAGGACTGAATGATTGATTTTTGATGGATTTAGAGTGATGTATGATTGTTAATGGAAGTATTTGAGAGTGTTTTGGATGATATTGATTATGTTTTGGAAGTTCATGATGATTCTCAGTGGAGATATGAGGTTCTGTGATGTTCTGATAGGTTCTGATTCGTTCTGTATAGCTTCTGCATAGCTTTTGTTTTGTTCTGATTTTCTTCTGTATGAAGCATGGATTGATGATGGATGAAGATTGAGATCTTTTGAAAGATTATTGAATAGTTTTTTATAGTTTGGAATGTTTTGAGTATGAGTTATGAGGTTTTGATGACCTTCTATAACCATGTTTTTGGTGCGCAGCCGGGGAAACTTGCCATCAACAAGCATCAGAAGAGGCTGAAAATGAAGGAAATGGCATTGCCAAGAAGAGGACTCAATGGATGTTTGCAAAGTTCCTTCTTTCACTGAAGAGTTGGAATTTCTCATAATCAAAGCCACTTTCCACAAGAAGTTCATCCCACAATGGCGGAAACATATCACCATCATGATGCATGCTTTATGTGGTGGACTGTTTCCTCTTCCTGTTGAAGCAGCAGAAACTTGCATCTTGGTGGCAAACTGTTTGGGAACAAATTGAAGAGCAGAAATAGAGAGAATGACCATCCATGGAAGATTTGGCATTCATTGAGAAGTTCCCAGACATCATCAAGTGGGAGATTGTGAAGAAGCTTTAAGAGTCTTGGCCTATAGAGGTTCACAAAGACAAGAAGGAAAAGAGTTGGAATTTGTTCGTGGATGCTCAATGGCAAGATACTTGGGATGCTTGGTGCACTGACAATCTTTTGTTTGTCCAATTAGCAACCCACTAGAAGTTGGTGGACAGAGTTTTTTTCACAACATACACTGTTGAAACCCTCAGAAGGTGGCATTATTATAATGACGCAACAACGATCCTAAGAAGAATGAGTTTTGATACTTTCAGAATGGAATATCTCCCCCTTCGTAGTGGTTTGAAAGCTGAATTCAGAGATGTTGAAAAGAAGGAAGTAGAGGAGATGTTGGCCATAGAATCCTCCAGAGACTAAAGCTCCCTCGGATACTATCCTGTTGAGTCCAGACCAACTGGTTGAAGCCAACCCCCTGATGAATGACTCAATAAAGAGGCAAGCATTGGAACGAGTCCAGAGGTACGTGAGAAGAGAGAAGGCAAAAATCAAAGCTGAGAACGAGCTCGCAGTAGAAGCCTCCTTTGACGCCTTAAAAGCACTCTTTATAGAAGTCCCCATGGCGACTCAAGGTCCCCTTCCTAGTTAGATTCGTCCTGGAAATATTGATGACAGGCCATCAAATGTAGTCCAATTTCCAGTTTTTAAGGGAGAGTACAATGAAGACCTTGATCTTCATGTAGCAGAGTTCATGGTAGCACGTGTGGCTAACAATGCCAGAACCCTTGAGCATTGGTTAGCAATCTTCACTGCCACTTTCAAGGGTGTGGCGTTTCAGTGGTATGAGAGACAAGCAACAGAAACTTTTGGCACATGGGACGGCTTGAAGTTGGCCTTCCTCACTAATTTCAGGCGAGAAGGTTTTGAAGAGCGGATGTGAGAGGAGTTCATGAACCTAAGTTAGTCCTCTGGAGAAAGAGTAGAAGCTTATGTCTCGCGAATGGAATCCATCCTGAAGAGATGGACTAATCATCATTTGGATGAAGGAATCCAGAAAGGAGTGTTTCTCAGGGTCCTACAACCAGAAGTTTGCAAGTTCGTGGAATTGAGGAGACTAGTCAATCTGTAAGCTACAGTGGAAGGTGCAAGATTGTATGATGAAGTTGAAGCAAGGTTATCAATGACTCCAGGAAGAGGAGTCTTACCCCCTCATATGCCTGGAATGGTATGCCCATCAAATGCAGTCCCAAGGACAGTTCCCTATCCCTATCCCCAGATGCAAACAGTGCCGCAGTATAGTGCACCTAATCCAGTGTGGTCACCGCAGACGACAGTGCCTCAAATGATGGTTCAACCACAACAATAGTGGCCTCAAACAGTTCCTCCAATGGCGACTCAACAACAGTGGAACCCTACCAACTGGAATCAACAACCCCAAGTCTCAACAGGAGCTCTGAATCAGAGCCAGAGCAGAGGACCTTCTAGATCGACCCAATCAATTTATGCAGTAATTACAGACACTTCCCAAAATCCCACAACAAGCACTTCAAGAGGTGAAAATTTGAAGGATTACTTATCCAACTCAGTTGCAAGTATCAAGAAAGAGCTTCTGGATGTGATTACAGAGCAGCTACAGACGCTGAAGGTGAATACCTCCAATATATCCACTCCTGTGGGAGCTGGAAGAGATGTGATGCACTCTAATACCTGGTGTGGAAAGTGCCATCAAGCGGGACATTTAGCCACTGAATGTACCTGAAAACCAACCATTCCTGGAGTCTTCTGTTCTTACTATTTGTGGAAGAACCATACAGAGGATATTTGCTCTCTGAAAGAAATGCATGAACGAAGACAGAAGGATGAAACTGCAAGATTCAACTTGTTGGAATCCAAAATGACAACACAGGATATTGGACCAAAGCCTAGGGAATTTGGTCCTAATTTTAGTCCAAGGAGGTTTCCCTCTCAAAGTTACAGAGGACGACAGTCTAGCGATGGTCAAAGATCAGAGGTGGAATGTTATAGGTGTGGAGAAAAGTGACATATCTCCCCAAATTGTCAAAACCCTAGACGATCTGTCGATTATAAGCCCTTATGCAGCCGATGCAAAGGAGAAGGCCACACTGCAAAGGACTCTCCCAGTCCAGCCCCTATAAAGGCCAATGCCACTGATAGCCAATAGAAGGTACAAGAGCCTGCTTCCAATTTGGTCAAGTTGGAAGTTGCTGCTGTGATGCGCACCACGAAGAAGGAACCAATGGTTCAGAATGAAAATAACTCTCCTGCCAAGACTGTGAAGTTCAACCTACCTACAGAGGGATAGAGCAGTACAGAACAGAACAGTACAGTACAAAGCACTACAGTGCCACAGAGGGATACAAAGACAGTCCCAGAGACAGGACCAAAGGCCCAAGAGATAGATGATACAGAAGCACTTTCAGAAACAGAAGAAGTGCCGATGTTGCAATTGTTAGAAGAAAAAGGAAAGATAAAAATGTGTATAGCCCCATTCTCCAGCCGGCTGGAGAAGAGTGGATCCTATTAAAGATTATGACTTGGTCAAAGACCTAGACACTTTTAAACCAAACTTAACATTCCGGCAGTTGCTGATGCTGTCTCCTAGCTGCCAAAAGAGATTCAAAAGCATCTTGACATGAAGGCGTGGACTAAGGATCGCTCCTTCAACAGCAACCAAGACCAATAAGGCCCCAGAGCGTGTAAAGGAAGTGGATGTGGCTAATGCATTCCTAGATCCTGGAACCCCAGAGATTAGTGTATGGATAGAAGGACGCTTCATTTCAGATGCATTGATTGATGGAGGCTCATCAGTAAACATAATGATGGATGTCACAATGAAGGACTTAGGGTTGCAAGGAATTCAACCTACACAGTGGCTTATCAGATTTGCAGACCAAAGTAGAGTCAAACCATTGGGCATCCTCCCATACGTAAAAACAACCCTTACAGGAAGAGACTATTGGCTGACATATTTGGTGGTCAAACTAAATTCTTATGGGACTTCATACCCTCTACTGTTGGGAAGACCTTGGCTTTTTGAAGCAAGAGCCAGGACGGATTGGTTCAAAGGAACCCTAACCCTAGGCAGAGGACCCAATAAAGCGGTGTTAAAGCTGTATGGATCGCAAAAAGGCAATGGATCCACATCCATTGAAGTCATAACCGACTCCTCTAGCGAGGTAATAGATGGTACATCAGGAGATGAAGAGGCTATTAAGCAGATCTTTCCTAAGAAAACAGAGGCACATTCCCTAACAGTGGGCACTGTAAGCCAACTACCACAGGATGTAAAATCCTTGTCCATGGGAGAATACCTCCTGTCTCAACTAGAATTAACTTCTGAAATCACCTCTGACAGTGAAATAGAAGCATAGATGTACTGTTCTCCCTGTTACGTGACAGTCGTAGAGACAGAGCACAGACAGTACAGAGACAATACAGATACAGAGCAGAGACAGTACAGAGACAGAACAGATACAGAGCGGATACAGAGACAGTAATAGATACAAAGCCAGAGCCAGAGACAGAAGCAGAGTTAGAACTAGTGACAGAAGCAAAAGCGCATGCAGAGGCAGAAGATATGTTCTTCTTCTACAGAGCCTCTACAGAAGCAGAGACAGAGCCTCTAGGGGATGAGGATGAAACTGATGAGGAAGAAAATGAAGTAGGCTATGAAAGTGTAGATGAAGAATTCCCTTTGATAGAGGATGATCTGGTTGATGTCCCTACAGAGACCTCAGAGGCCGAATATCTCAGGGTACTGGATGGAATGACCATGGTTCCATTTGGGTTGTTCAATGGACCACGAAGTATGCAGAATCTGTATAAGCAATGGATTAAAAGCATAAAAATTAAGTTCACCAGTGGCTCTTGTCGCCCTGACTGTTCAGTCCAAAGAAAAGATGATGATGATGCCCCCTACCAAAACAGAAGCCCAAGCCCTCAAAGCCACGGCCTCTAGAAGGTCCGTGCTATGTGACATTCCTAGATGTATCTTCTGAAGATGAATCCCTAAGTCCAGAAGAAGTTACCACTCACACCAAATCAAATAAAGCTCTGATACCCTTCTAGCAACCTAAATAGACGAATGAGTCATCTGTTCAAAAAGAGGACACTGGTTTTAGTGGAACATCAGACGAGGATACTACTCTCTTGAAAGAGTCAAACCTCTATCCAGAAGTAATCTGTGGTACATTTATCCGCGAAGTGGAAGGTGAAAGACAAGTAATGTTCTTGGATGCTGAAGGAACCGAACGTCACCTAAAAGTGGGTCTCAATCTTCTAGAAGAAGAACTAGTGGTCTTGCGAGACCTACTAAAGGAGAACTTAGATGTGTTTGCTTGGTCGTATAAAGACCTAAAGGGGATTGATCCCACAGTATGCCAATATCACATTGACCTAGAGCGTGATGCCAAACTTGTAAGGCAAAGACAAAGGCGTATGAATCTTAATTACTCTGCTCTGGTGAAGGCTGAATTATTGAAACTTCTTGAAGTAGAGTTCATTTATTCCGTGGCTAACAGTGAATGGGTTTCGCCCATTGTGGTAGTACCCAAGAAGAACAGGAAACTTCGAATATGTGTCGACTTTCGAAAGCTCAATTCGAAGACGAAGAAGGATCATTTCCCTATCCCTTTTACAGACCAACTATCGGACACAGTGGCAGGCCATGAGTTGTATTCCCTCTTGGATGGATTCAGTAGATATAACCAAGTCCAAATCGCAAAAGATGACCAATCCAAAATACCCTTTACCACAGAATGGGGAACCTATGCCGACAGAGTGATGCCATTCGGACTCTATAATGCTCCTGCCACCTTCCAACGAGTAATGATGGCTGCCTTCCAGAATCATCTGCATGATTTCATTGAGGTGTATCTTGATGACTTCTATGTCTATAGTTTGATTCGTGAGCACTGGGGACACCTAGAGCAATGTTTTGACAGATGCCGAGAGTATGGGATTTCTCTCAACCCTGACAAATGTATCTTTGGTGTCTCCTCGGGAGTGCTTTTGGGCCATATTGTCTCTGCACAAGGGATTGCAACAGACCTGGCAAAGATTGAAAAGATTGCAGCCTTAGTAGCACCAACAAACCTCAAACAATTGAGAGGATTTCTTCTCTATGTGGGCTATTACAGAAGATTTATTGCACATTTTGCAACCAAGGTAGCCTCTCTGCACAAGCTCCTAAAGAAAGAAGCTGATTTCCTTTGGACTAATGACTGTGAAGAGGCCTTTAATACCCTAAAACAGTGCCTGATCCAAGCACCTATTTTACAGCCTCCTGATTCGATGAAGGATTTCCATGTGCACACAGATGCATCCGTTGAAGGGCTAGGTGTTGTCCTATGTCAAAAGGGCCCCTCGAAATTAGATCAACCGATATATTATACAAGCCGAAAGGTCATTAATAGGGAACGGAACTATATAGTGACAGAGCTTGAGTGCTTGACAATGGTGTTTACGCTGGAGAAGTTTCGACACTATCTATTGTCCACACATTTCAAGTTCTATGTGGATCATGAAGCCTTGTCCTTCTTGATGCACAAAGCAGATGTTAAAGGACGACTGATGAGATGGTTGCTCCTATTCTAGGAGTTCGACTTTGAAGTAGTCACTAAGCCTGGTCATTCCCATGTCCTAGCCGATCATCTATCACGGATCCCTCAAATAGAAGAAGAGGAATATGATGATCTAGATCTTCTTGATGCTTCAAAGTTTCTAGTTGAAACAATTACTCCCTGGTATGCAGACATAGACAACCTCTTGGCAACTCAACAGTATCCTCCTGGCATCTCAAGTCGTGAGAGGAAGAAGCTTCTCTTAGAATCAACCCCCTACACTTTGCTAGGCGGTGCACTGTACAAGAAAGGCAAAGATGAAGTGCTACGAAGATGTGTTGCAGGGGATGAAATCGACATAGTATTGAAAGCATGCCATGACGAACCATGTGGTGGACACTTCGTAGGAGAAGCGACAGCCAGGAAGGCTCTGTTAGCAGGATACTAGTGGTTGACCCTCCACAAGGATGCATATGACTACTGCAAGAGATGTGATGCTTGTCAGCGAATGGGGAAACCCACCAAAACAAGTGCCATGCCACTGCAACTCATTCTTCCCCTAAAGCCATTTGAGAAGTGGGGGATTGATTTCGTGGGTCCCATTGATCCACCTACCAGACGGAAGCAGAATAGATACATCTTAGTATGTACGGATTATGTCACAAAGTGGTGTGAAGCTAAAGCCTTGAAGCGGGATGATGGTAACAGTGTAGCCTTGTTCATGTATGAGACTATTATCACCCATTTTGGCAATCCCCTTGAGCTGGTAAGTGATAGAGGGACTCATTTCCTTAACAAAATCATGGAGGAGCTGATAGAACTGTATAAGATCCGCCATTGTAAGTCCACTCCCTATTACCCCAGAGCCGATGGCCAAGTTGAAGTCACCAATCGCATCCTTTGCTCGATTCTGACAAGAACGATTGCCGCACATCGTCGCGACTGGGACGATCGACTTACAGAGGCCCTCTGGGCATACAAAACCTCCTATAAGGCAGCTACAGGACAGACCCCTTTCCAGCTAGAGATAGTGAGTCACTGCAATGTCATCTCCTGCACTTGGAATGCTTGGATGAGATCCGATAGATGGCCCTACAGTGCATGGAAACCACTCAAGCGTGATGCAAGGCCTATCATGACAGTTTCATCAAGCACAAGGAGTTCAAAGAAGGCGATCTTGTTCTAGCCTATGATTCGAGATTTGGCAAGTTTCCTGGCAAGCCCCAACAACGGTGGATGGGCCTGTACAAGGTACTGGCTGTCAATCCTAACGGTTCTGTTCAGGTGTAGACCGTTGATGCCTCTGATGATCCTTTCGTGATCAATGGATATCGTCTGAAAAAGTACTTCCCTCCATGGGGATCTTGACAATCACAATCAACCTACCCTTTCCCTTTTGGGCGTCGCACTGTCCTTCTTGTTGTGCTTCTGATAGCCATTATGATTCTCCTCATAAGGCGGTCTCGTTCTGCTACCCCCTCGCAAAAACATCTTAATCCGACATTGTTCTCTTCTCATCTGATCCAACAATGGTGGCGAGGTTGGTCCTGATATATAGTATTTCTACCATTCTCTTTCTTAAGAAAAAAAAACACAAGGAAAAAAAAGAAAAAAAAAAGAGAAAACAAAAAGCAAAAGAAGAAAAAAAAAAAGAAAAACAAACGAAATTGTTATGGGAGAAAAGGAAGAAATTCCCTGTCATAACAGGCCTCGTTCCAAGAAAATGTAGAAACACCCTTGGGCGAGAAGCTGTCTGTGGAAAAGGTGGTGACACCCTGCAGTTCAGGATAGCTGACTCACCAGCAGAACCTTTTCAGCAAGCAATTTGAAGCCACCTCCCTTGGTGCGCTGTTGTTGCAATATTAATCCGACTGCCCTTCTTAACAGACGACTCTTCCTACCAATCATTGAAGTACGAGCTGCCTCCCTGGGTATGCCTCCTCCTTAAGATCCTGATGACACCAACAGTCGACATGATCTTCATCACCAACCCCTTGAGTGATGTGAGCTTTCATCCTACCAAGATGGGGATGTGAGTATGGGCTGCCCTCTGTGTATCTTTCAACAGTGCATGAGACAGAGGGTGGGCTGAGTGACCAGTCTTTCCTTTCAAATCAAATGAGAGGTGAGAAGTGTGAATGGAGTGTTGCACGCATGGGAAGGGCCTCTCAATGCACAAAGCATGATTTGTTCATGTGCACTGCACTATAAGGCTCCATGGCCTTCCTTCTTGCACTGTATGCTGGTGCAGGGCGGGATGCACAGTTGCACCATCAAATACGCACAAGGCATATAACCTTTGCACAAGTGACTGTGAGGATTACATCAACGGGTTTCAGGACATGGCTGCCCTCGGTATCTTTCAACAGAGCGTGAGACAGAGGGTGGGCTGAGTGTGACTGGAGTTTCTTCAATCAATTACCGAGAGGTGAGGATTGAGGGATGTTACGACCTTTGGAGTCATGTATGTTTCCATTTTCCTATGCACCCATGGGCTGGGTTTCTACCATAAGCACATGACACATCATTATGTTCTACATACTGCACTACAAGGCTCCTTGGCCTTTCTCCTTGCACCTATGCCAAATGGATTGGACGCACTGATGCACCATCAATTGTGCACCCCTGGCATACTCCCTCTGCACCATTCCTTTGTCGATTCCTAAATCGGGTGTGAGCTATGGGTTTCATCCTGATTTCCTCGAGTAATATTAGTAATGGGGCGAGTGCTTGCTCTTTCAATCCGTTTGAGTGATTGTGAGTTGAGTGCAATATCTGTTAGATATGATCAATGCCCCACCCTCATTAGGTGCTACCAATGATCCATGGTGCTCAAAGTTGTAAGGCCCCCATTATGAGGAGAAGCCAAATGTGAGCCCGAACATTGGTTGAGTCCTGACATGTATATCAGATGAGGTCTATGTGACCGGATGGGAAAAAGGTGACCGTTGTGGGTCTAATCTTTGGGTTAGACGGAGTGGTTAAGCTGGTAGCAACTCGAGGTGCATTGCATCAAGTTGTGGGATAAGGGAGTTAAAAGGAGCCCCTATTGTGGGGTCCGGGGGCCACGGAAGCGGCCCCTAGCTAGGGGTCCCAGGGGAGCCGGTGGCCCCCCTGGCGGGGGTCCGGGGGTAGTGCCCTCGGCCCGATGGTAAAGGGAATATTCCCTAGAATATTCACTGGCCGACTAGTGGAGGCTTATATGTAGGTCGGTCAAGCCAACCTCATGGCCTTCGCAGGCTATAAAAGCTAAACCCCTTTACAACCATCAATCACTCATCTTTCACCCAGTTAGATTTGTTGTTCCAGCTAGCCTTAAGCTCTTCACCTATCTTCTGTCTAGATCGCCATCTAAGCTTCACACAGTGGAAGCGCATGGGTGGACAGAGCCATCTTTGTATCAGTTGTTTGGAGTTAAAGAATTTACTGATTCTCCTCTTATCTATTGTGTACTCTCTATCTCTTTCTCAGATTCTGTTCGCTGCGCCGTGTAATATTTTACAATATCCCTCATTATCGATGAATTTTCGGTGATTCCTTCAACCAGCTACCTCCCTGGGTACTGCTGCTTGGTCCCTGCCACGACGGCTGAAGAATGTGTGCTGTGAAGATACCTTATACCTCCTGCAGCAGATGACGACACCAGACGCAATCTCGATAGTCGACATTCCTTCTCGGCAATATGGGCCAAGTTTTTCTAACTCTACAACTTCTGTTTCTCAGTACTGGTTATGTCTTAAGTGTGGGGACGTCGTGGTTGGTCTGATGTGATGTATCATGTCCTTGAAGTTTGGTTTATCCTTCCTATTAAGGTCTTAAGTGTGGGGACGCGACTCTGCGTGTCCATGATGTATACCCCTATGCATATACCCTATTTTAATCATGCATCTATGCCCTGATTTCATGCTACCCTGATGCGATCCCTTCCCCACTTTTCTGTTCTATTTCACCCTATCCTAGGGGTTGTTCCGTGACCGTTTGTCCTTATTCTGGGTTTTGCTCTTCTTTTATTTGAACGGATCTTACGTTCATCGAGCATTCAATCCAACCTTACAGCCCTGTTCATCCCTTTGAACTGCCTATTTTTCCTTTTTACCGACCCCTGTTTTGCCAGTCGATTTTCAAGTTATTAATTTTTGAAGTAATTCCGGTAAATGGGATATTTTTCCATGTAAACGCATCTTTATTTCTTCGGAACCCTGATCTGATGTGTCAAGCCTGTCCTACCCCTTCCCCCTGACATTTTTTATTTTTCTTTCATGTCATTTCGATGCACGGTTCATACGTTATTATTTTTTTGCAGATTTATTTTCCATGTGAACCTGCCCTATTTTCACCGGAATTCCAGTTTGATTTGACAGTCGTGTCTTACAAGCCTTTCCCCCACTTTTTCCTTTTTCCTCCCCCCTCTTCCAACTGCTGGATTTTTAGTTATTAATTTTTCCGAGTGTTTTCGAATGCATTTTTCGTGTTTTTTCCATATGAACCCTTCCTAATTTCCCCCCAACAGAGCTTTGAATTTCCAGTCCTGTGAATTCCTTTTTCTCGGACATTTTTCCTTTTTACCTCTTGCTATTCCAACGCACGATTTTTTTCGTATTAATTTTCGAGTCCATTTTTGGGCCAATTTCTGGGGGTTTTTCCATGTGAACGCGTCCTATCTCAATCAGAACTATGTTTTGACATGATAGACTCATTGGAAACATTGTTTTGCACACTTTTTCTTCTTTTCGCACTTCATTCTGATGCGCGGATTTTTCGATATTAATGCTCGTATGTATTTTCGGGTTTATTTTTTGCGTTTTTTCCATGTGAACACCCTGATTTTGCCCCAAAACCTGTGTTGCATGTTTCCAACAATTTTCCCTTGTTTCTCGACCCATTTTTCCTTTTTACGGATTTTTGATCCGACAAACGGTTTGGTTTTTATTAAATTTTCTTTATTTTTCCCGTTAACCGTGTTTCTCGCCTCATGCGTGAACGCGCCTGTTTTTGGTTTTACGCGCCCCGGGACGCCGTGGCGTCAGTGGCTCGCGCATCCCCATCCCTGTCCGTTTGAATCCGTCATTGCAAATTTTTTTACCCTTGCCCGCGCATGCACACGGGCCGGGGATGTGTTCTTTTCTTTTTCTTTTTTTCATTATGTAATATCACCAGAAAAACAAATTTAAAAAAACAAACAATACTATACACACAATTTCACACAAAAAACAATACAATAAAAAATTTAAAAAAAATAACAAAATAACAAAATCTAACTTAAAAAAAAACAAAAAGGGAAAACAAAGACAGAGGAGAAAAGAAAACAAAAAGAAAGAAAAAAAAGGAGAGAAAAAAAAAGAGGAAAAACAAATACAAACATACATATAAAAAGGAAAATCCATAGTTTGATAAACAACAAAAACCAAAAAAAAGAAAAGAATACCAAAATGAATGAAAAAAAAACACAAACATACAAAAAACGAAATTTAAAAAAAAATTAACGTACCTGTCGATGCCGTTCGTGCCTCCTCTCCTTCCTTCTCCTCCTCTTCCCTCTCCTTTCTCCTACTCCTTCTTCTTCTTCTTCTTCTTCTTCTTCTTCTTCTTCTTCTTCCCTCTTTTTCTTCTCTCTCTTTCCCTCCACCCCTTCTTCTCCCCCCTCCTCCTCCACCAGCGGCCCTCCTCCTCCATCTGCGGTGGCCTGTTCGTGGCCGCGCCGCCCTCATCCTCCACGATCAACCTCCCGCTCCTCCTTCCCCTCCCTCTCCGTAGCGGCCCTTCCCTCTTCCTTGACCTCCTCTTCCTTCCCTCCCCGCAGCCATTCCTTCTCCTCCTCCCCCTTCCCTTCCGCTCCTCCTCCTCCTCCCGCTCCGCCCGTTCCTCCTGTCCCTGGAGGCATCCTGCGGCCTGCCCCGTCACGGCGTCCTCCCCCTCTCCCCACTCGGCGGCGTCCTCCGCTCCTTCTGCTACCTCCTCCCTCCTCCTCGTCCCCCTCCTCCTCTTAACTGCCATCCTAGGTTAGTTCAACTAACCTAGTTAAACTAACCTTAAGTTAGTTAAACTAACCTTACATTAGTTAAACTAACCTTACATTAGTTACACTAACCTTACATTAGTTAAACTAACCTTAATCTAGTACCCTTAACTTTAGTTTAGTTAAACTAACTTTGGTTTAGTTAGTTAACCTTAGTTTAGTTAGTTAACCTTAGTTTAGTTAATTGACCTTAGTCTAGTTACCCTAACCTTAATCTCACTAACCTACCTCAGGTTAGTCCCCACCCTAGTAACTAACCCTAGGTTAGTTAGCCTAATCTAGGTTAGTTAGACTTGACTTAGCTTACCTAACTAACCTAGACTAACCCAGATTAACCTCACCTGACTTGACTTAGCTTACCTAACTGATCTAAACTAACCCAAACTAACCTAGTCCCCCCTTGACTAACCTGACTTAACTAAGTCTGACTTACCTGGCTTACTCATCCTCACAGGACTTAGTTGACTTGATTTGAGCCTACTTACCAAACTACCCTGATTTCCATGCTTTAATTGATTTAGTTAATTTATAAATTCAATTCAACTCAAAAAAAATTCTAAAAATTCCGCACTCCTTTTGCAATTTTTTGGAAAATTTGTCAGGTGGAAATTTCCACCACCAAAATTACAAAAAATTACAACTTTCAAAATTCATTCAAAATTACCTAAAAAATACAGCGAATTCATTTAAAATTAGTAAAAAATACAAAAAAAAACAGCAAAATTCTAGAAAATTCCACCCACCCCCTTGACCTTTTTCCATTCATTTTTCACTTTAAAATATTTTCATATAAGGCACCAATATTTATATATATATATATATATATATATATATATATATATATATATATATATATATATATATATATATATATATATATAAAATCCAAATCTTATTTTTCTAACATCAATTGTGGATATTTCCTAACTGGCTGAAATTTTATTTTTTTCCTTCATTACATATTCATAATTGATTATTATTATTCATTTTGAAAAAAAGAAAAAGAAAAAACAACCACATTCACTTTATTCAAACACAAAAAACAGAACCCAACAACACATAACACACATAAATCAAACAAACACACATAATAAAATAAATTAACCAAACCACACTATAAAACCAAAACAAATGCACCTTAAATATAACCCCCACACAATCCAAACTTACCTAAATAATTAAAAATAAATAATAAAAATAAAAATAAACATACAAATACATTACAAATTATCAAACCCACTAAGGTGTTGTCTTTGTTGTTCAATCAGTGGTCTTTGATTTTGTTTGACTGGATTCATTGCTTTTGGGGGACTCTTCCGTGCACCTTCAGGCCATTGCATATACACCCCTTCAAGGTATTTATTTTGTGAGCTTTATTTATATTCATTTCCCCCTTAATCACAAATTAATTACTAAAATAAACTATTTATTCACCCACATTTTCCACGCGTATTTGCGCTAAACACACAATTTCATAATTTTAAAAATCAACCAATCGTTCACTTTGCATGTGCTACGTGCGCTTAAGAGGCACTTTAATTTGTAATAAAAATGAACCAACCGTCACAAGAGCACGCGCTTGCAAAAAAGCGCTCCACATCACTCTTAATTTTTAATTAAGGAATTTGCATTTAGAGACCCAGTCTGGGCATCGTAGTCCGGGTTGCGATAAAGCACCGTTTCACCTTAATAAATTTTAATTAAAATTTTAAGAAGGAACCGTTGTTTTCTTATTAAGGTTTATAAACTAATAAAATATCATCCATTGTTAATAATTTATTAAAATGAACCCTTCATTAAAGTAATTCCCCCATCACTGCACTTTTTTTCCCTTTTTAATAAACACACTTCGTGGGATGGGCGCGTACAAGTCTTTTCGTTGACACTGATGGTCCAGTCTTGATGTACGTTTTTATGGTAGTCTGATTTGTCTATGTGTTACGATTACGGGTGCGGTGTGTAGTTCTTTCTTGCTTGCCTGATACAGGGATTTGGGTGCCTGAATGTTGCATCGCATGAAGTTTTCGGTCGCATCTGTATAGAGGTCATGCCGAATTTTTCTAGGCTATGTATTGTTTGGGGTGGTAACTGGGTTAGTTACGTCTATGTCTATATGCGTCACATTCTTTTTGATTGATTCCTTTTTTATAGCTCTTTGGTTGTTTTGCAGACATTCTTTGTAACTGTCTGTGTTGTGATGTGTGTGTTTACCATCTGAATGGCGCCTCACGCTCCTCCCCCTATCCAGTATGTCCCACTGGTCAGTAGGGATTACTCTTCCCTACTCACTTTTGAGCCTCTCACAAAGGCGGGACTTGTGACTTTCGTAGTTGCCTCCCTTCCCTTGGTTCCAGAAGATCCATCGATGTGTGATGAGTTCCTGGCCTCATACAGTAAGAAGTCGGGATTGGTACATGGTACTTCCATGACTTTGACACCTCGAGGGTTAGGGAAGGCTCTATCTCTTCTCTACAAAGGAGAACCCTTTATTACAGCTCGCCAACTATTCTCTAATGACGAGATTTTGAAGGTGTTACAAAAACAGACCAAGGAAATTCTGGATGTTAAGAAAGCGATCAACACTTCAGGAGTCTCCTTTTCCATGATCACTGATCCTGTGTGGAAGTTGGTCTGCCAGTTTCTCCAAGACAGGTTTATGCTTGCAAAAACGTCGTCCCATTACTTGTCAAAAGAGCTCTTTACGGCTTCAAGGATGGTGTTAAAAGGAGTAGCTATTGATTGGAGCACTTACCTACTCACAAAGATGGATCAACATTTCGTTAAAGTAACCCGGGGCAATGTCACAAATGTCACCTATGGATCCTACATGTCTGCTTTCTTGACCTATTCAGTTTTAAAGAAGAGTGTGCCTCCACCTCCTCCATCTGATCCAGTACCTTCCCCTCCACCTTCCGAAGAGTCGGAACCAATTGATATAGAGGATATGGATTCTCCTCCTCCCCTGGTCATATAAGGCAAACGCTTGAAGCGGGTGGCAGATAAAGCTCCTTCAGTTACAATTCCTACTACATCTGGCAGTGATCTCCCTTCTTATCTCACATGTAACAACCTGTTTAGAGCACATAGAGAAGGCTCGTTGGACATATCAGTCCCTTCACTGAACAGTCTAGTCTCGGGAGATGCCATTCCCTTCCTCTGTAAAGACATCCAGAGTTCAATTGAACTTTCAGTGCAGCCTGTGTTCAACAACTGTATGCTTCCTTTTATGAAGAGCTGATGCAGTCCAAAGACTAGTTGCATAAGGCAACATCCAAGTTAGCCTCTGCTAAAGACTGTAAAAATATTACACGGCGTAGCGAACATAACTTGATATAGAGATAGAGAGTACACAACAGATAAGAGGAGAATCAGTAAATTCTTTAGCTCCAAACAACTGATACAAAGATGGCTTTGTCCACCCGTGCGCTTCCACTATGTGAAGCTTAGATGGCGATCTAGATAGAAGATAGATGAAGAGCTTAAGGCTAGCTGGAACAACAATTCTAACAAGGTGAAAGATGAGTGATCGATGGCTGTGAAGGGGTTTAGCTTTTATAGCCTGCGAAGGCCGTTAGGTTGGCCTGGCCGATCTACCATATAAGCCTCCACTAGTCGGCCAGGGAATATTCCAAGGAATATTCCCTTTACCATCGGGACCCCGCAACTCGATGCAATGTGCCTCGAGTTGCTACCAACTTAACCACTTCATCTAACCCAAAGATTAGACCCACAACGGTCACCTTTTTGCCATCCGATCACATAGACCTCATCTGATATACAACGTCAGGACTCAACCAATGTCCGGGCTCACATTTGGCTTCTCCTCATAATGGGGGCCTTACAACTTTGAGCACCATGGATCATTGGTAGCACCTAATGAGGGTGGAGTATTGATCATATCTAACACCCCCCCTCAATGTCCACCCATATGTGAACTATCTCCTCGGCCCAATGCCGAGTCTCTGAAGATGAACTTGAAGCAGATCCTTCGTAAGTGCTTTGGTAAAGATATCTGCTCCATTCTCCTCTGTTGGACATTAGACCAGTTCCACTATCCCATCCTCCATCAAATCACGCACATAGTGATACTGGATCTCTATGTGTTTGGTGCATGCATGAAACACTGGATTTTTGGCAATGGCGATGCAACTCTGATTGTCACATCTCAGCACAGTTGGTTCTTCATCTTGCACTCCCATATGCCATAGAATCCTTTTCAACCATATTGCTTCACATGCAGCAAAACAAGCTGCCTTGTACTCTGCTTCGGTAGAAGATAATGCCACTGTTGGCTGCTTCTTACTAATCCAAGAGAAAATTCCTGAACCCAAAGAGAAACAATAACCAGAAACTGACTTCCTGGAATCAATGTCTCCTGCCCAATCTGAGTCACAGTTTTCCACAAGAGAAGTTCCGAAACTATATGTGATACCATAGTCAAGAGTTTCCTTTAAGTATCTAAGCACCCGCATTCCAGCCTTCCAATGACTCTCATGAGGTTTGTTTGAGAACCTGCTCAAAACACCAATAGCAAAACTGATATTTGGTCTGGTGTTACACAAGTAGATCAGATTGCCGACCAACCTCCTATACCTCCCAATGTCTGCTAGTGCTAATGTATCCTCGACGGATAACTTTGCATTCACCTCCATAGGTGTAGCTATCTCCTTGCACTGGGTCATGCCAAATGCCTTCAAGATCTCCCATGCATACTTCTTCTGAGAGATGAAGATCTTTCCTGGCTCTTGCCAGACTTCAATCCCCAAACAATAGTGCAGCAAGCCCAAGTCTGTCATTTCAAACTCAGAACTCAAAGCCTTTTGAGTTTGGTTGATCATATCTTCATAGTCACCTGTAATAAGAAGGTCATCCACATATAGGACAATCACTACAGACTTTTTACCATCCCTGTAAACATACAAGTTAGCATCTGAGGCACATCCATGTGACGAGAGGCCCCACTATCCAACACCCATGAGTTAGTGGTAGATTCTTCTGTGCTTCAGCCATATAGGCTGTCTCTTTCCCTTTACTTTTAAGGGTACCATTCTTTTCATCTGCCTTCTTGACACGACAATCTGCAATTGCATGTCCTTTCTTCTTGCAGTAGAAGCACTCTCCTTGAAACTTCTTCTTGCCGCCCTTCTTCTTTTTGTCACCAT
Source organism: Lygodium microphyllum (assembly GCF_053477565.2). Taxonomy (NCBI): domain Eukaryota; kingdom Viridiplantae; phylum Streptophyta; class Polypodiopsida; order Schizaeales; family Lygodiaceae; genus Lygodium; species Lygodium microphyllum. Next base: position 160,488,001 of record NC_141143.1, read on the forward strand.
CATTTTTGGTGGAGGAACCACCTTTGCCTTTTGCATTGGCAGAGAATGCAACATCTCCATTGTTGCTTCCTTCTTGGGCTTTCAGTCTCAACTCCTCCTCCATCAATAATGCACAAAACTCCTCAAAAGTCAAAGCTTGAGGTCTCACCTGAGTATTAAGGGCAGTTACTAGTCCATCAAACTTTTGTGGACAGATCCGAAGACACCTCCGAGCTAGCTCTTCGCTAGTCTTTTGTATCCCAGCGCCAACCATCTAGTCACGCAGATTCTTAATCCGAGTGATGAATGCTTCAACCGTCTCTCCTTCAGCAAACTTCTCCACAGCTAGTTGATTCTCCAAGTTTTGAATCCTTGTTTGGTTTCGTGTTTCATACTGACTCCTTAGTACATTCCAAGCCTCTGACGCTTTGGTTGTATACTGAATCAAAGTCAGAACACTATCAGAATAGCTTGTAACTAAGGCACACAATGCATCTGCATTTCTTCATTTTCAAGCTCGTAGAAGATCTGCATTCGGAGGAATCATCACACTAGGATTTGATGGGTCGGGGGTAGGCTGTGGTTCTGCGTCAGTCCCCAGCACAGTCTCTAGAAGGTCATAAGAATCAAGGATAGTTGTAATTTTGAACTTCCACAAGGTGTAGTTTGTACCATCTAACTTGCCTTTGCTGAAGGTTGGTGGACGAATCCTCAGTGTTTGAATAGCCGGTACAGTAGCACCACCTCCTGCACCGCTTCCTGATGCGTCAAATCTGCTTCCAAAAATCGACATAGTTTCTCTTTGCTATTGAATCCTTTGCCTCTTGCACACTCTTCGATCTCTAGAGTCCCCTGGGCTCTGATACCATGTAAAAATATTACACCGCGCAGCGAACAGAATCTGAGAAAGAGATAGAGAGTACACAACAGATAAGAGGAGAATCAGTAAATTCTTTAGCTCCAAACAATTGATACAAAGATGGCTCTGTCCACCCGTGCGCTTCCATTGTGTGAAGCTTAGATGGCGATCTAGACAGAAGATAGGTGAAGAGCTTAAGGCTAGCTGGAACAACAACTCTAACTAGGTGAAAGATGAGTGATCGATGGCTGTGAAGGGGTTTAGCTTTTATAGCCTACGAAGGCTGTTAGGTTGGCCTGACTGACCTACCATATAAGCCTCCACTAGTCGGCCAGGGAATATTCCCTTTACCATCAGGCCAGGGGTGCTGCCCTCCGACCCCCGCCAGGGGGGCCACTGGCCCCCCTGGGACCCCCCAATCAGGAGCCGCTTCCGCGGCCCCCGGACCCCAAAATAGGGGCCCCTTTTAACTCCCTTACCCCGCAACTCGATGCAATGCGCCTCGAGTTGCTACCAGCTTAACCACTCCATCTAACCCAAAGATTAGACCCACAACGGTTACCTTTTTGCCATCCGATCACATAGACCTCATCTGATATACAAAGTCAGGACTCAACCAATGTCCGGGCTCACATTTGGCTTCTCCTCATAATGGGGGCCTTACAACTTTGAGCACCATGGATCATTGGTAGCACCTAATGAGGGTGGGGCATTGATCATATCTAACAAGAACATACTAGCAGATCTGTTTAAGCAGATGGAGCAACAAACCCAACTGATTGAAACCCAAAGAGAAGAGATATATTCTTTGAAGATTCAGTTAACAGAGGCTCAACCAGAGGTCACTAGAATCTCAGAGGACAAGGAGAGGATATCCAAAGAAGCGTAAGAGTTTCAAACTCTCTTGTAAACCTCTCAGCCTTACAGACTGCTAATGACACAGTGGAATCACAAGCTTCCCAAATCAAACAGTTGCAAGACCAACTGGCACAGTCACGGTCTGTTCCTCCAAGCCCTAATGTTCCCCTGATTCCTTCTCTCTCACAGCAGGACTTGGCAGTTCTCCAAAGACAGGCTACCTTGTGTCCTCTCTTCCAAGATAAAGTGGAAAGATTGCAGTCCAGGATGGATCTGCTATGGTCTACATTTGAGCATTTCCAGGAATATGTTCCTCCGGACCATTCTTTCTTTGTCCACTATCAATTACAGAAGTTGGCCTTTTACATGAAGCTTTCAACGATGGATCTTCCTCTTCCAGAGGATGGTTGGAGTGGGGCTTGGTCTCCTGAGTTACTAACAGAAGTGGTCCGTATGGTGTTTGAAGATACTGTCACGACAGATACCATGTTGCTGTCATATATGTATCTACGGGGAGACTTGTTGATTCCAGATGAAGTGGATATGGCCTGGTATGTGGGAGATATGGTTTTACAAGTTGTCTTGTATGTCAACTATTTGGAGTTGCGAATAGATGACATGTTCCAAAGTTACTCCTCAAAAGTGGCTACTTGCCTTGATAATTTCTGGCACTCCATGATTGATTCTGTGGTCCTGAATCAATGACAGAACACAGCTTCTACCTATGTACAGAGTACTAACCAACTAAGGGTGGATCTCTTAGCTCAGTTTTCCAAAAATAACCCATTTGATTCCACCTTTTTTTATGCCTATCAGAGAAGATCTATCTTAGGTCCCTCTATTCCTAGCCTACTCTATTACCAACAAATGGCTCACCGTTATGATATATATCTTTCCCTCTATCAAACCAATTCAATAGCCATCTTACCCCTTCTTTTCCAACCTCAATCTTTTCCTTAAATTCCCATATTTACATATTTCTCTTTTATCGAAGATAGAGTATTTTCCCCTTCTCCACCATGCCCTTCTACATCCATTCATGTATCTTCTACCTTTCCTATTTATCAATTAATACCCTTCCTAACTGATTCCCTAAAATTTTCAGCCACTCCTTCTTTAACCCATTCTTCCTTTTATGATTTTGCATATCCATCTCTTCATCCACTTTTACTTATTCCACTTCTATCTCCTGCAACTTCTATCTCTCAACCCCCTCAGTTGGTTAGTGAATATGAAGGGTTTGATCAGTAGATTTCAAGAAGAAGAGGATGGAGCTCGAATGATTCTCTTACAGGACCTCAGATAAACTGGCCAATAATTCGAGGGGATTGAACAACTACCAGTCAAGCATACTAGGACTACCTTCATTTTCCTCACCAATATTCACAATCTCTAGATCCTTTGGTGAGATTGACAGCTCATTTTGCTTGGTATCTAGCATGCATGCATAGGCATTCCCATAATGATCAAAAGGCCATTCCAAAACTTTGTATGAATGTCAATGTGAACATTGACTCCCACCAGTTGGATGTCCTGTATTTTCATGCCCTATGTCTCCCTAGCAGATACCTTGTCTTGCTAGAAAGGATGTACTGCTTGCAGTTCTTTCAAAATCCTCCCAAGACATTTGTAGATGAATCCTTCTCCATGGATCGCTTCCGAAACCACCAAGCCTTTAAAAGGGATCATCTTCATTGATGCCTTTGCAATGTATCTTGGATGATTCTTAATGATATATATATCTTTTTGGAGGTGTCATTCAGATGGTTGTGTTAGTGTTTGTGTGTGTGTTGTATTAATTGTATGTGACGAGAGCTCTTTTCAAAAGATTGCTGGTGGAAGAAAAGCCTATGGTGAAAAGCTGAAGAAAACCTCTTATATCCTTTACAAATTTGTTATGGCTTTTAAATGGTTAATCAGATGAGTTAATGAATAATGGAAGTTTTCCTTTAGTAGTATTTTTCTATCAGATACAGGTGATAATTTGGGGTCGTGTTTTGGCAAGATTATTGAAGATCTGAAGGAAGATACAATTGAGCTCTTTAGTGAAATTATATTCTTCTTTTCCTTAGGTCGCGAGGACGCTTCCTTTCTAAGTGTGGGGATATGTTGAGAGTGGAAAAAGACTGAATTTTTGACTGATTTTTGTTATTTTTGAGGATTGAATGATTGATTTTTGATGGATTTAGAGTGATGTATGATTGTTAATGGAAGTATTTGAGAGTGTTTTGGATGATATTGATTATGTTTTGGAAGTTCATGATGATTCTCAGTGGAGATATGAGGTTCTGTGATGTTTTGATAGATTCTGATTGGTTTTATATACCTTCTGTATAGCTTTTGTTTTGTTCTGATTTTCTTCTGTATGAAGCATGGATTGATGATGGATGAAGATTGAGATCTTTTGAAAGATTATTGAATAGTTTTTGATAGTTTGGAATGGTTTGAGTATGAGTTATGAGGTTTTGATGACCTTCTGTAACCCTTTGTAGAGCCTCTATCTCTGCTTTGTCTCCGTACTGTAATTGTATTGTAGTTGTTCTGGTGCTGTACTGTGACTGTTCTGTAGACCTTCTGTAAGTGTTCTATAGAATGTATGTGTGAATTTGGAAAAGTTTTCTAACATTTGGAAAGGATGAATCTAAGTTCAAAAGAGCTAAAACAAGTGGAAGAAATAGCTGCTGAAGACTGAAGAGAAGACTAAGTGACAGTGACAGTAGTGAGCTGTGAAAAGACACTATAGTGGCTCTGGTGACTCTTCATATCAGACATACCTCTTGGGAGGTGCATCCATGACCTAAGAAGGATTATTGAGAGTTATTATGAGAGTATTGTAGTGAGGAGATGATGTACTATTGATAGAGAGAGAGAGAGAGAGCTAGAGAGCCAGAGATAGTCAATTCTATCAAAACAGTGTAACTGTATATGAGAGATTGAGAGAGAGAACTATGAAGACATTGAAGATGAATACTATGTGATTGATTTCCATTAAAAGATGGTGTATTCATTTTTTTTCTTTGTTATATTGATGGATTCTATAAAGACATTGAAGATTATGGTTGATTCTATCAAATCCGTGGGAGATATCTACTATGATGCTGCGTGAAGATTTGCAATTTTCTTTGTTTTGATGATCAAAAGAATGAAATAAAAGCTTGTTGATGTTACAAGATAGATTTTCTTGCAAGAGAATTCCCTTTTCCTTGGTGTTCCTCTTGGGGCTCCAGAAGCTCTCGAGTTGTGTAGCAAGGTAGCAATGCATTTAGGAAGAGCGAGAGAGCTGAAGCAACTAGTGAATGAGCAGCCCCTAGTGAAGAAGAAAAAGGAAAGAGTGTTGACCATAACCAAGCTATAGCCAATCTAAAATTGGAGCTGGCCAGATTGCAAGAATAAATATGAAGGCCGGTACGACCTCATGTATAGTGTGTGCACTATGGAGGGAACTACTTGCTAGCTAAATGTTCAGATCCTAGATCAAGGCCTTGTGCCAACTCCAGAAGATTCAGGCATGACATCATGCACTGTTGGTTGCCTTACTAGCATCCTTACACTTAGTCATACTATACAAGAGATAGGCAATCATACTTTAGAAGGAAAAGCCCCTTTGGCTCTACATTTCAAAGCCAACTGCTTCGAGAATAGACATCAACCCAATGGGAATCCCTTGACCACCAAGACCTATTTGACCCATCCACCAAGCGATGCTTCGGTGCACTTTGTGGAGGAACCACTGGAGGAAGATTCTTACTTGAACCCTTGCGTCTTTTATGACAAAGAGGGCAATCCCATATTGATGAACTATAGACTTGTGCCAATCATGGCCTTAGTCAGAGGAAGAGGTAGAGGCCTAGGAGGAGCTTAAAACCAAGAACCCATAGCATGTTGGACATGTGGCCATCCAGGGCATATCTCATCCCATTGCCCTCAAAGGGTGCAAGAAAATAAATAGAAGGTTGACTTGAGATGCCCCGAATGTGGAGTCACACACCTATTTTTCGATTGCCCTAGGCAAAAACCCTCCACCAGCTTGGCAATTGTACCATCTATGTTGCTCAGACCCTTTTGTGTCAAGTCACTTGAAAATAATGCCACACCTATCCCTATAAACGTCATGACATGAGATCAAACAAAGCAAGCTAGTACCTCATTACCTGGACATAACAACCTGAAGGCATCCTCTATAGGAAAGAAGAGTCAACGCGATAGAGGAAAAAGAGGATTGAGGCAAAAATAATGCTCAAGACCGAGAGTGAGACCACGTTAACCAAGGGAAAACATGTCACTGATGCTAAAGTAGAAACATCTACTCCTAAGATGAGAGAAAAGGGAAGCGCTAAGGTTGTAGAGCACACTGACCCCAACCAGCAACTAAAGGCTGCAGATGAAGTCAAGGAATGGATAAAAGAAGTACAAGCTCACCTTCAAGATGTTGAACCTATCATTGAGGATGAGATTAATGAACTCTCAATTGTGAGATCAGTAGTCTCTCCCACATATTTAAGAGTAGGAGAGACAATATCACAACGTGAACAGCTGCATGGGTAGAATGAGGGGGCCATGACTATGCAAATGGCTCAAGAGCATTGGTAGGGAGCCCATGAAGTTGAGGAGGGAAAGACATATGGAAAATTGCTAACCACACTAATAACAACTCCTGTGACATTGACATTAGGAGAATTGCTTAGGCAAAACCTTGCACTTTGGCAAGAATTGAAGCAATGGGTAGAATGTAGTAATGAATATAAACCATAAGACTTCCTAGACCATGATGTCATGACATACATACTAAGCCTAACATTCAATCCAATGTCTAAGTCCCCACAAGTGAATACCTTTTGGGAGGCAACTGAGATGCACGCAATCTTACCTATTGTTGCCTTAGGAGATACTACACAAAAGGGGATAGTAGACATAAGAGTAGGGGTTAGTGTACTTATTCACACAGTCCTACAAGCTTGGGGAAACCCACTAGTGGAAATTTCATGGTTCAATGTCACTCTAGCAAATGGGATGAAGGTTAGACCTTTTAGAGTCCTGAAGGACTAGCCTCTTAAGATAGCAAGAGTCCAATTATTCGTGAACTTCATAGTTATGAAGGGAGTGAATTATGATATCCTGCTAGGGAGACCTTGGATGAGGAATGCCAAAGTGATAGAGAATTGTAGTAATGGAATGATATTCTTGGGAAATAGATCAGAAGCAGTCCGAGTAGAGATGGATACTTGGAAAACCTCACCAATGGACTTAGATGCCATCTATACCTTGTTAAAGGGTGACTTGAGGCCTAGAAGTGATTATGGACCTTTAACCAGATACGTTCCTTGCCTTGAGGATGAGTGAGGCTGGATGCACATATTGGCAACCATTGATCTCCCATTCTCGGAGGATGAGGATGAATACACAAAAACTGTAAACTCAACTAGCTACCCTAATAAGGCCACTGCTTCTAACCTAATCATGATACCCTTGTGCATGATGGTTGGGAGTTCCATCAGCCAACCCATACCAATCACCTATCGCATCTAGTAAACAAATTAGAACTTCATAAAATCCTCCATTACCTATCAAGTGAGCTGATGGGTAACCCAACTGTCAATTTAAATCCCCTCAAGGATCTTATGGAAAGCAAAGAGTGGCAATGGACTAAGGTGCACGACTCAAACTTGTCATATAACTCGACTCTTATGACAAGTGTGGCAGAGCTCAAAAGTAGGAACCCTGCAAGCAACACATAGTCCCAGTGTGAGGATTCTAATGATGAGTACAAAGACTATTGTTCCATCAGTGAGGAGAATGAAGAGGAACTAGAGACCATAGAATATGACATGGATGGAAGAGTGATTAAGCAAACCGGAGTAGACACTAAACCCTAAGAGGTCAATATGTTTCGAGTAAGCAAAGGAGTTGCCAAGGTAGATTGCAATTGAGTTAGCTAGAATGCCTAGAGGTGGTAGACTATAAGCAAGCAGGATTAGTTTATCCTTGCACCACACCATTATTTGGAGTGGAGTCAGCTTTAGAGTTGTGAGCACTAGGGGAGATAGCCTCTTCTAGTGAGGATGACTAGTACAATTTTGAGTTAGAGGAAAGCTCTAATAGTGACCCTAAAATACCTTGATCACCTAGGACACCCGATGCATCAAAGGGGACCTTCTAGTCCACCTAAGGTGCAGGAGGCTAAAAGAGGAGAAAAAACAATCAAAGTAATCAAAAGTTGAATGGCAGAAGAAACCCAAGACTTGCCCAAGTGCTTCACAAAAGTACAAAAAGGGTGATAGAATAGTGGTGTTAACGGAGCCAAATAGAAAGGGCAAGCAAGTGAACCCCCAGCCAAGGTTGAGGAGATCAACTTGGCGAGAGAGGAGAACAAGCCTCAATCCATGTACATAGTAGATGACCTAACCAAAGAGGAAGAGAACGATCTCATGAATCTCTTAAGGGAGTTTGTTGATGTGTTTGCATGGTCCTTGGATGATGAGCTTATAGGAATAGATCCGAGCATAGTGACTCACAACATTCCCATGACCCTCAAAGTGGTATCGGTCAAGCAATGGCCATATGCGATGAAGCCTAAGCATGCACACATAGTAAAGGAGGAGAATGATAAGCTATTGAAGGTAGGATTCATTTATGAGATAGAGCACATAAACTAGGTGCCACCCATAGTCATAGTCATGAAAAAGAATGGGAAGATTCGAGTGTGCATAAACTATAAGTGTTGAAATCAAGCTCGTGATCAGTATCACCAACATGATCGACCTTATCTAGATAGCTGTCATCTTGGCTATGACTCTACATGTGTGTTATAATAACTGAGGCGGTCAGACTCAACCACAGTTAGTGGTACGGTTAGTTAGTGACCTAGTGTGTTTATCAGTTATGTGTGATTAGACTTTAGTAAGCATTACAGAAGAATGAGAAGGAGAGAACAATGAGAGTTCACTACTCTCTATTACAGCTCCATGCCTTTGTCTCTCTCTCTCTCCCTCTGAATCTTGAACATGGTATCAGAGCCTGAAGCCTGAAGGCTTGGCAGTGGCCATTTGACATCAAAGACATCAAATTTGAAAAAAACATCATCAAAGGAGATTGTGCATGTAGCCCCCTTTTTTTTTACAGAAGCCGTATCTTGCTACAAAAATGGATTTTGAAGAAATGGCCCACTACTCTTGACCATTTTGATGTGGTCTACAATTTTGCAAAAGAAAGTTTTTTCAAATTCTTCATAGATTTTGAGATATTTAGCACAGACCTGTGCAGACTGGTTAGTTACTACAATAAACAAGAGGTGGTTCTAGGGCACTGGTGGCTTTCATCTTAACAATGTATATGCCCTTATTCTCATGCATTCAAGCATGGTTCTAGAGTGTTAAATGCTCAGTTTTGGAGCTTATTTGTAGGCTGGAAATAGTGAACTGGTTGTTGTTGTCCTGAATTTGGAAACAATATACCTACAGGGTTGAAATATCTGTGATGCTTATTTGCTACTGGCAAATGCTTGAATCATACCACTTGAGTGGTAGATGCTTTTTGGGATAATGTGAGTGTTGAAAGCCCAAAGTCTAGATTGATTTGTTACAGGTTATACCGAGGTATTGATTGTTATTGTTTGTAGGAAAAGGATACCTATCATCTTCACTTGACATACATGTAATATATTTTCATCGGGTTGGACATGTACCAACTCTTGCATAGAGTGGCAACTAAATGAGATGTTTTGGGGCTGTTTTGAGGTTTGAATACTCTTTTCTAACATAGAAAATACTATTGGTTATAATAATAATTGGCTGTATTTGTTGGTACTGCTATTTGCATACAATACAAACATTGATGCTTGTTTGGTCATATATTGAATCCCCACCAATGTATTGGGACATGTCTATGGTGGTTTAAGGATATTTTTGAGTTGAGAATACCCTGATTATTGTAGAGTTTATGCTGCTGGTCATAACAGGCTGCTTGACTGTCATAAACTATGGAAAAGTCTAGTAAATGTCAGTATCAGTTCTATGCATCTATTGATGCTTGTATGAACATAGTTTGTTGCTGGGATGTTTTGCCGCTACCATAGAATGTTTTGAACTGATTTAAGCTTGGTTTATGCTCATTTGATTGTGTTTTTTCATTGCTAGAATACAATTTACAGTAAGAAGGTTGTCATGAAACTCTACCTGAAGAATTGCAGGAAATTGTTCCTGAACTGCAAGAAGACTGTTTCTAAACTGCATAAAGTTTGCTCCTGAAATCCAAGAAAACTATTCTAGAACTACAGAAAGTCTATTCCTAAACTGTAGCGAGTCAAGCACTTACAAATTTCATATATAATTGAATACCTTGGTTGCAAATATGGCAAATGATCAAGGCACTGACAATATCACTCAAATTGTGAGAGAGAAGCTTGATAACAAAAACTTTGCTCTATGGAAATTTAAGATGCATTTTTTGATTGGTAGAAGTTATTGGGATTTATGTACAAGGGTTGAAGCTAAACCCGACTTGCCTGAATGGAATCCTACACAAGAACAATGAAGAGCTCATCGATAATGGTCAAAAAGAGCTAGTAAAGTACTGCATTGGTTTTCTTTATGCATTTTTTATGCAATGGCTATGCAGATTACCAATTGCTATTCGCCGAAGGATTCTTAGGCTCATGAAGAATTATGGTAATGTCATGCATGCAAGGAAGATACAACTAAAGCAACGGTTCAACAACATGTATAGGAATGGCACGAGCATTCGAGCATACACGACGGAAATAAAGACCATAGCTAACTACCTAGCTACTATTGGATCTCATGTTGATATGATTGTAGTGACATTGAATAGGTTAGGCAAGGAGTATAAGGCATTTGATATGTCTATTTCTGTGAGAATAGAACCCCTTGATTGGGATGAATTACTTGCACTGTTGCTACATGAAGAAGTAAAGCTTGGCTTAAATACAGGTCTAAGCACATCTTAGGGTAGAGACACTGTCTTTTACTCTAGTCAGTGAGCTAGAGGTGGTAGAGCTCATGCAACTTTTCAAGGTCGTGGAGACACTTGAAACACACATGGACAACAACAACAAAATGCTTGGCATAGCTCAAATATGCAAGGACAGCAAGGATTTGGAGCCCTTAGAGGCAGGGGGAGATCACCTAGAGGAAGAGGTGGCTCCTGGCAGTCGCATGAGCAATCTAATAGGGATAAAGACTGTCATTATTATGGAAGATATGGGCATATCGCAAAGGATTGTCATGAAAAGCAAGCTGATATGAAGGCAGGCAACATGGACACTATGCATCTTCTAGTGGTACTTAGGATGACCAGGGAGATAGATTATTTGTTATGCACCATGTATCAAAGAATACGCCTAAGAAAGGCAAAGATGAGAAATGGCACATAGACTCAAGAGCATCCAATCATATGACTCCCCATGGTGAATGGTTTGATGAGTTAGTAGCAGGGTCTCATGGATTTGTATGTATTGGTGATGATACACATCATGATATTCAACATACACATGTGATTCCTATTGAGATGGTTGCAATCACACCTACTTCAGTCTCTTTGTAAGGAGTAGTGTGGGCTCAGGTCTAGAATCTCATATGCACAATAGGAGAAGTGCTACCATTCAGTTTCCTATAAAGCATTGTACTTGCACTCTTTTCTAATGCAATGATAGTACTCTTTTCTGTCCAGTAAAGTGTCTATGTCACTGTCCATATACAATATTATGTTTATGAGTCCAAGTATCAATCTTGGAACCTAATTCACTTGTGTGACAATTTGTCTTGTCAAGGTCAATGTCTTCATGAGTTTTTTCTTCCTCTTTTAACCTCCATAGCTTGCGCATATGCCATGCTCTAGATCTGCATATTTAACATGGTATTAGAGCACAGTCGGGCATGGCACTGCCTCTTCAGCCTCTCTTGGTCCCTCTCAATCTTTTCCCAACTCACATCCAGCTTAGGATCAGTGTATGACTTCATTTTTTCAACTTCATCTTCAAAGCACCTTGTGGTAGCCATAGCTAGCCTGCACATCCCCACCTTTGAGCTTCCATAACTTCTTGTAGAGGGCATATCTCTCCAAGCTCTCTTCTAGAGATTTATTTCTTGAATTCCAAGGGTTCTCTATATCACATAAGATCCTAAACATTGCCCTATCTAGAGCTCAGCATTATCACTTCTGTCAGTTGCTGCCATAACCTCAATCTATGGCATGTAGGACATACCCACCTTAGAGCTCCTGGATCTCTCAACAGAAGCCATATCTCTCTGTACTTTCTTCTATGGACTTATTCCCTTCCTTGACTCATAAGGCTTCTCTATGCATCAAAGATCAACATGACTGCTCAACCAGCCCAACATTTTGAAAAATCGTTATCCTTGTCAAAATTGTGCACGTTGATGTTCTACAGCTTTGCGCATCACAAATTAGCAAGGATCTGGTCGATTAGCATAGGGCTTTGATAGAGCATGAAGAGAGCTTCATTTCCATTAATTTTTTTTTAAAATGATCCATTGTAGCTCCCACGATTAAAAAAAAACCAGGACTGGGTCAAAACCCTAATCCAAGAGAAAGCCATAGCCAAACTTCACTAAAGCTCAAAAATCTCATCATTTTCTCTCTCTTGCCACCTGGAACAACCCATTACCACTCCGATCTACTGTCCCAACATCAAATCAAGGAGGGAAAGAACCTAGAAAGATTGAAGAAAGATCGACAATCCCAAACTAAGAAGATTCGAGTTCGACATAGCCTTTACATAGTGTGTTTTCACACTGTCATTACTTGTGTCTCTTGACACACTGTAATATGCTCTTCCACTGATAAAATCTGAGAATTCTAAAGTTGATTTGATGCTGCTCTAGCCATCTAACATGGGCAAAGACTCTCCAACTTCTCACTTCAAAGGAGTCGGGTTTCACACCTGGCAAACCCGCATCAAACTCATCCTGATGAAGAAGGGCCTCTAGCCCATTATCAAAATGGAGCTAGACGACAGCTATATCCACCATGTGGATAATTGTGATACTTCACAGGATACATGGAAGAGACTTGACACCTTGTTTAGTGCACTCTAAGTCATCAAAGTATGGTCTCTTGATTGAATTTTTCAGGCTTGAAATGAAGTCCAGCACATCACTTTCCACACATCTAAATTACATGGAATGACTTCTAACCCAACTTGCAGGAATCAACATTAAAATTGAAGAAGATATTTGCATCGGTGTTCCACTTAAAAGTTTGCCTCCTGAATATAATAATGTATCAACAACTCTAATCAATATGCCAAACCCTGAACTTGTTGATATCCATGCATCACTATTAGAGGAGGAAAATAAGCTAAAAACTAAGGAAGAACCAAACACCTCCAGAGATGAACATGCATTATATGTTGGCAATAGGTACAAAGGCAAGAAGGATCAACTCTTCTGTGATTTCTATAAAAGGACCGAACACATTGAGAAGTTTTGCCACGCCACAAAGAGGTCCCAAAAGGCCTATCTAGTTGTTGCTGTTAAAGAAGAAGAAGAACATGGAGCAAAAGAAGAAGACCACCAGGAGAAGGAAAAACCTCATCAGTCCTTCTATTCGGATAGAGTCTTTTAACTTTGTATTTCCTAGCCCTAATGCTTTGGACATAAACTTGTAAACTCCTCATGTAGCCTTGTACTACAGCCTTTGTACACTTTGTGAGGCCCCTGTTACAGTCTCTGGATGTCCATCATGTTTATGGTACCCACACTTAGCCTTTCCTGTAATAGCCTTTGGTGTTTTACCATGTTTATGGTGTGCCCACACTTTGCAAGAGTTTCTCTCACTAAAGCCTCTACACACTTTGTACTTTTGGTTGTGATTGAGGAAGGATGTTGAGATGGTCCACACACAAGATTGTGTTTATGAGTTCAAGTCTCAATCTTGGAATCTAATTCACTTGTGTGAAAATTTGTCTTGTCAAGGTCAATGTCTTCATGAGATTTTTCTTCCTCTTTCAACCTCCATAGATTTTGCATCTACTATGCTCTAGATCCTGCATATTTAACAATTTCGTTGCTCATGCCTAATGGCAGAAAGAAGAGCCTACATGATGTACTACATGTACCTTCTATTACCAAGAATCTACTGTTGGTTGGAATGATAGCAGAATGGAATTTGCAAGTCAAATTCAACAGGGATAGTTGTTTTATTGAAGAATATGGCAATGGTTGTAAATTGATTGCCAAAGATAACAAGGGGCATCATCATCCTCTTTTCTCTATAATGACTGGTCAAGGCGACAGGAGCCACTAGTGAACTTAATTTTTATACCTTTGATCCATTTCTTATGCAGATTCTGCATACTTTGTGGTCCATTGGTCAACCCAAATGGAACCATAGTCATTCCATCCACCCAACACCCCGAGATCTTCAACCTCTGAGGTCTCTGTAGGGACATCAACAAGATTGTCTGCTATCAGAGGAACTTCTTCATCTGCACTTTCATAACCTGCTTCTTTTTCTTTCTCATCATTTTCATCCTCTTCCTCTGGAGGCTCTGTCTCTACTTCTGTAGAGGCTCTATAGGAGAAGAAAAAATCCTCCACCTCTGTGTCTGCTTCTGCTTCTGCCTCTGTCTTTGGCTTTGTCTCTGCTTTTGACTCTGGGGCTGCCATGTAACAGGGAGAACATTACATCCAAGCTTCTATTTCACTATCAAAGGTGATTTCAGAAGTCACTTCGAGTTAAGGCAGGAGGTATTCTCCCATGGACAAAGACTTTGCTTCCTTCGGTAGTTGGCTTATAGTGCCCACTGTTAGAGACTGTGCCTTTGTTTTCTTGGGAAAGATCTATTTAATAGCCTCTTCATCTCCTGATGTGCTATCTGTTACTTCATTGGAGGAGTCTATTATGACTTCGATGGATGTGGATCCATTGCCTTTTTGCGATCCATACAATTTCAATACCACTTTATTGGGTCCTCTGCCTAGGGTTAGGGTGCCTTTAAACTAGTTCGTCCTGGCTCTTGCTTCAAAAAGCCAAGGTCTTCCCAACAGCAAAGGGTATGAGGTCCCATAAGAATTTGGTTTGACTACCAAATATGTCAGCCAATAGTCTCTTCCTACAAGGGTTGTTTTTACATATGGGAGAATGCCCAGCGGTTTAATTCTGCTTTGGTCTGCCAATCTGATAAGCCGCTGGGTAGGTTGCATTTCTTGCAAACCTAGATCCTTCATTGTCTCATCCGTCATTATGTTTACTGATGAGCCTCCATCAATCAATGCATTTGAAATAAAGCATCCTTCTATTCATATATAATCTCTGGAGTTCCAGGATCTAGGAAGGCGTTAGCCACATCTACTTCCTTCACAGGTTTTGAGGCTTTGTTGGACTTTGTTGCTGTTGGGGGAGCAATCCTTAGACCGTGTCTTCTTGTCCAAATGCTTTTAAATCTCTTTCGGCAACTACAAGATAGCATTAGTAACTATTGGAATGTGGCTCCAACCTCATGTAGAGTGTTAGCCATAACAATGAATCAACCATTAGAAGACAATATCTTTCTCCACCCATACTTGGATAAGAACCTAAACGGAGGAGAAACTCCACATTGCAAGTTGACTCAACTCCAGTGACCTCTTGACTGATGTATTAACTTATATCATGCAATTGGGCATTTGCCCACATGATATGGACCATTATGCAACTCTAGAGTATAACCCCAAGTTTTACAATTGGATCTTGAGAAAGTAAGGCACACCATGGATGCAGTGAATGCCAATCCAGGCATCGACAAAGGTACTAGCCACATCACCAAGGGTAGCAGCAGGGGAGTCTCTAGCTTACTACAGCAGAGTCAGAGAGGAAAAAATGTGCTTCCAAGGCTTCAACCATAGGCTTTGGAGGAGTACTAACAACTCTAATTTAGGAGGCCTTGGGGGAGGTGGAAAGAGAAGTAGTAGAGGAGACCTCGGAGCCATCGCCTATCCAAGAGAAGCATCGCTCCCCCACCCCAACAAGCCTGACTATCTCACTTTCAACACAAGAACAAGGGAAGGATGAATTCCACGAGAAATAGTAAGATAATAGGGAAAGAACTGCTAATGAAAAGGAGACTCATCAATCCTCTCAACAGTAAGAACCTCAAGTGAGAGGACAATCATCAACAAGAGCAAAAAGGCTTAGAGTTGTCGAGCCAGGGGGAAAAAAGATCGCTCTTAAAATCCCCATAAGAAGAATTTGGTCCACCTCTAAAGAAAATAGTGAATTGCAAAGGGTGGAGGAGGAATCGAAAAGGCTTGAAGAAGAGAGCTTAAAGTATTTGTACGATGAAGAAAGAGAGAACTGCATTGCCCTAGAAAACATGTGCGCCTTCAACTCTAGGGAACAAGCGCCTAGAGCTAGAAATGGAGGAGTTGAAAAGACAAAGAGAGGAGGCAAGGAAAGAGTTGTAAGCGGCAAGGACCCAAAGAGATTAGGAGACCACAAAGAAGCTAGCAAAGCTACACAACCAACTTCAAGCAGCTCTACATGAGCAAGCCATATTAAGGGAACAAGTAGAATGCAAAAATTAAGAGCAGCAACAAATGCACACATTGTGGCGGGAACAAGAGCAAGTGATCGCCACCTTAGCCCAATACCAAAATCAAGGGCTAGATCATATGAAAGAGAAAGCAGAGCAATGGGCAGCCAAGAACAAAGATAGAGTCAAAGGCTTAACTTACAGGCTGGCCTATTTTGAGAGTGGATGTCTCCTAGCAGAGAGCAAAGCCACTGCTATCGAGATAAAAATGCTAGAGCAACAACATGCATTTTTTGAGCATAGTGTTGGATGTCACACAGTCAAGTGGAGAAGAAATACTAGAAGAAGTAAAGAGAAAACTAGAGCTAGCAAGGAGGGCACTACAACATGAACTCCATGCCAAGGCACCCAAGCCTAGCACTAGCTTGGGAGTAGAGGAGCAATGAGCCCATCTAATCTCAGATGGCTTAACCTCATAGGAACTTGCCTTACTAGGGCTTGGGAAGCTAGAGCAGCAAGTGTAGTCACCTCAACAAGAGCTCAATTTTGAACAAGATCAACAAGAGGAAGAACAAGTACAAAATCGAACCCCCTTCTGCAGACAAGCATAGCCGAAAGAGCAAGGGGAGGAAACTATGCCACTTGAATTGATGGTGGAGATGAGGCACAAATGCAAAGAACAGATGGAAATCGAGCAAGAAGCTCCAAGCCAAGACACTACAAGTTCCACATGTGGCCATCCCTCAAAGTGAGGAGTGCGACCCTGTGAATTAGGGCTAGGAACTTGTAGTGTGGGAGCAATGGGAAAACCACGGAAACCCTTCTGATTTCTCCTTCATCTTCCTTCGTACATTGGATAGAGAACTATCTCCAAGGGTGGTGGAGGATGTCATTAAGCTTTCAACAAGACTAGGAAGGAGGTGGCTAGAGGAATGGATAAGAAACCCCACAAGATGGCAGCATGAACCTATAGATTACTGGGAAGATAAGGTGATGGAGGTACCTTGGAGGGTGGAGGGATATGAGGCTCAGCCTAGGTGGTGTAGAAACATTTGGAACTCTAACTTAGAGGCATGGATGGATTTCTATAGCACCCTACCTACATACCCTACATGAGGATCATTGGAGTTGATTTCAACTGGAAGGTGCATGGTAGGTACGACTTCCCTCTGATCTACAATTAAAATGCCTCAACCCTTGAAGAAAGCCTAGTCTTCACCAAAAGGGACATGCACCCATCCATAGTAAGTTTCCTCAAAGACTTCTCATGCCTCGATTCCACCTTCATCACCACTTGTAACTATCTCCATTTGTTGTGAATATTATTAAAACAAAAACTTACTGCAAAGGAAGAGTGGTTGTTTCTCCTCTTTTTTATATCTATGCTAGAATAGATAACTATGCAACGGTGCACCTCATAATGAGAGCCACCCTCTTGCCAGCATTTTCTATGAACCTCTTAGAAGATGAGTGATAGTAGATTCACTGGGTGTAACCACCCGTTTTTGTCATCTACTCCACTCAATCTAAGAGATAACTTGAAGGGGTATCTATAGATCAAGGCCTTCATAAGCAAAGCCCTTAAGAAGCCACGCAACCTGGACCTTGCTCATGAACATGATGCTCCTTAGTGTGCTCCCTTTATAATTAAGCGAGAGAGAGAGAGAGAGAGAGAGAGAGAGAGAGAGAGAGAGAGAGAGAGAGAGAGAGAGAGAGAGAGAGAGAGAGAGAGAGAGAGAGAGAGAGAGAGAGAGAGAGAGAGAGAGAGAGAGAGAGAGAGAGAGAGAGAATAAAAGAAATGAGAAAAGAAGGAAGAAGAAAAGACAACATAAAGAAAAAAAGGATAAGAATAAAAAGAATTGGGAAGAAAAGGAACACAACAATGAAATCAATTCATCTATAATTTATCCTTATGTGAAACCTTGATGCTCTACCAACGCTTCAACATCACCCACTAGTAGACAAGGCTCTACCCAAAAAGGAACTATATGTAGCTATTCGGTTTGGGCACTTAATTTGTTATTTGAGAGTTCAAACTTAGAAAGGTGGGTTGAAAGAAAATTAGATAGAGCTAGATGGGAAAAGTTCTAGCAAGGGCAAGGAGAACACAATAGAGAAACCACTCTTGAATGTTTCCCAATGTGAGCTTTAAGAGTCCTTAGCAATAGTATAGGCTATCTAAACTAAGATGACTAAGTTAGAGAAGAGGAAAGTCACAAAAGAACTAATGGTCATATCTCAAAAAGAGTAGCCTAGTGAGTCAACTACTAAATGATTCTCAATAATGATCCATCAAGATGATCCACACACGAGGGAGCATCTTTACATTAGAAAACACCAATTTGAAAGCACCACATGCATTCATGTCAACCATAAACCTATGCAATCCAGACACAAGTGAACATGCTTTCTCAAGGTTATGAGAAACATAACTTCTACTAATATTTACCAACCTTCTATGGCAATCTCTTGATAATTCTACAGGTAGCACTCCATCAAGCAAAAAGTTTAGCATTTGAGAAAGAATTCAATTGATGTACCTAAACATTGAATAGCTCTCCATTAGGCAACTGATCATTTACCCCTTGTGCAAGGTTTGCTGATTCAATCATGCTCAAGAAATCAACTACTGCATGATCTTTACCTAGTGTATACACTATTTTTTACTCAAAATCTTGCAAAAGAAACATCCACCTTGCCAATCTACCTCTAAGTTGTGGTTTAGTAATGAGATACAATAAATCTTGATGATCCACATGAAAAATTACTTGATTCCCAATAAATAATGTCTAAACTTCTATAATGCAAATATCAATCCAAGGGCTTCTCTCTTAGTCATTGTGTAATTCTTATCAATTGCTATTGTAAGCCTTCTAGTTGCATAATAGATAGGTCTAAACCATCCTGCAACTCTTTCTTGCATCAGGAATGTACCCACTGCAATGTTGGATGCATCAACAAATACATGAAATGGAATGTCCCACTACAGAGGTTGTAAAATATGTGCCACTACAAGCATCTTCTTGAATACACCAAACGTTCTATCTTGATCATGCCTCATACAAACTAAACTTCCTTCTTAGTAAGAAAAGTGAATGAAGGACAGATATGAGCTAAATACCAAAGATACCCACTATTCCATTTCAGTTGCCCCACAAAGTGCATCACTTCTTGAACTGTTGCATGAATTTTCCTTGGGTCAATAGACATACCTTCTTGAGAGATAATATGCCCTAAAAGAGCTCCTCTTTTAGTAGCAAAAGCTGATTTAAATGTGTTAAGAGACATCCCAAATTGATGGCATCTTTCAAAACAGAGCTGAAGATGCTACATGTGGTCTACTTTCTTGCCAAACACACAGAAATAATCTATGAAAACTCTCATAAAGGTAGTAAGATATGGATCAAATGTTTTGTATGCTACACCCTGAAACTCTAGTAGTTTGTTCTCTAACCCAAGTTTCACAACAGCACTTATAAATCCTCCCCATTCAGTTATGAAAGTGAGTTTGTTTATTACAACTAGATATATTTGAATATGATTGTATCCTAAGAAACCATCCAAAAAATTGTAGATCTCATGACCTGCTACATCATCCAATAAAGAATCTATAAATGGAAGACGGAATGGATCACTTATTGTTGCTGCATTCAATTTTCTATAATCCACACAAACTCATATCTTGCCATTCTTTTTTGGCACCACTACAATAGGTGACAACCAAGCCATTTCATTCACGGGCTTAATAAAGATAAACTCTAAGAAGTTTGTCAATCTCTTCTTTCACATATTTAGCATAGTTTGGATTCATGCAGTACCCTTTTTGCATGATAGGTTTAGCATTTTTCTTCAAGTTGATTCTATGCTGACACACCCTATGATCAAATCCCTTCATGTCAGTGTACTCCCAAGCAAAAATATCCTGGAATTCTTTGCACAAATTAATCAACTACTACTTGAAGTTTTCCTCAATAAAAATACTCACCTTTATCAGTTTAGAACTTAATTCAACATCCAAATACACTTTTTGAATATCATCTTCAAGCACTCTAGCTGACTTGCTCATAGTATGTCTATAAAAAGAGTTCCTCATCATCATCTTCAATCTCAAGTGCAACATTTATTCTCTGAGCAACCAATGGATGGTACTTTGGTTTCAATACCACTTGATTGACTATAGATAACTTAACCTCCTTACTACCATGAGGAATGATTACTGTATCTGAATCCCAATCTTTCTTCAACTTAGATAATCTAAACCAAGGCCTTCCCAACAGCATGGTATATGAATCTCCTAGACCTTCCATGCAGAGAATAACAAAGCTTATCTTAAACTTCAGCCTTGCAACTCAAACAAGTTGATTCTTGAGGATCCCCAAAGGCGGAAGTCTCCACCGGTTAGCCATTTTGACTTGCAATGATGCTAGTACAAGTCCCTGTAATTTGTGTGCCAAATACAACTCTTTAGGTATAATATTAACTCCTGTCTAATAATATATCATCAAATTTACCACCCAACTATTCCACTTGAATAGTTGGCACTTTGTAGTCCACCACTTCTGACTGTGTGGGGATGATGGCTTGACATCTCTTGCACTAGCATTGTCTTCTAATTGATTTGCTTCAGCTTCTTTAGCACATTTGTAGCTATCTTATTTTTTCTAAATCTACTTACAAAGTTGGTTTTAAGGTCGTCATATGTGGTATAGTGTCCAGCATCATAAGTGCTATACAAATCCATGGCCTTACATTTGAAGGTTGCTGCAAATTGTTAGAGTTTGACTTGATCCCTAAACATATTGTTGAAACCACTAGCCACCCACCTTGTCTGAAACTATGTGACATGATAGTCTAGGTCTTCTTTCTTCTTGCTAGAGAACTTAGATGCCCTGACCTTAGGATTGAGTGGTTGGTTGGGATTCATGGCTCTTGGCTTCTTCTTCTTTAATGGAGGCAAGGGATCAAAACTAAGAGACTTCTTTGCAGTAACTACTTTAGTCCTTAGAAGCACTATGCTTCCTAGCATCAGATGTTATAATCTTTCCATTGCACAATCTGGAGGAGTTGAGGGATCATCCAAAGCAGGCACTCCATTTTCTTCTTTAGAAGAATTTGGAGGAGATTTAGTAGATGTAGCGGGGGAATGATACACAATAATAGTACTAGCAGAGGTGTTGGCATCCTAGAACTCCTCTCCAAATGGTGGGAACTCCCCTTCATCCAAGGTGCCAATTCCTCCTATTTTACCACCATCATTCTACAATAATCCTTGCTATTGTCCCGCCAATAACTCTCTTAATTCTTTGGACCTACTTCAAGTAAGGATAACATTTGATGGATGTGGATAATTCTCTTATATATATGTAGAAATGAAAAATTAAACCTTTAGACTACATCATCTTGCTTCATGCAGTGTGCCACCACTACTTTAAGTCTTAACAAAAATTTTAGATTTCTAATATCAAAGATAAGTATTTTGATTAGGCTTTAGATCCAAAAATAGAGATCATCATAGAAGGGGTTGTATCATCTTGCTTTCAAAAATATATTACCACTTCATACACGACATTCTACTTCATACAAGAACTCTGCTTCATCTAGGAATTTTGCTTCATACAGGAACTCTACTTCATACACGACATTCTACTTCATACAGGAACTCTACTTCATGTAGGAATTTTGTTTCATACAGAAAATACAAATTTTTTGCCTCAACCTTTACCATTTTTGCTAGTATTTTAACACAGAGAAACAAGGAAGCAATTGCAAGATCGGCAAAGTTTTACTACCTTAATCTATATGGAATGCATAATAGGATAAGCAGTGCCTCATACAAAAAATACCTAATCATGTATCAAGCAACTCATAGGAAACTCAAATATAATCACACAAAAATACAAGAACACATACTTCATCACTAATACTTAGAGAATCATAAATAGAATACAAAAAAAATGCTAGAAATAGAGCAGAGATATAATGAATGATGGTGCCAAATGTCAGATCTAATATATCATGATAAGAATCCCCCTTACACAGGTCATGAATGTTAGAGATGGTCCAAAAAATGAGAATGATACCAGTTGCCTCATAAGGCCACATTGAAAACTACCAACATAACCATAAAGTCATGAGGCATCTAAGGCCCGCCCCACACATAGAACTAATATGACTAAGGTACTAGCCATACTAAGGGCAAACATAGTGTGTCAGGCCAATGGCTAACAGCACCATTTGCATAACCAAAAAAATATCATCGTAAGAATTTTCAAATAGTGAAAGAAAATTAAAGACAACAGACATCACCTATTTGCCACTTCCAAGAGTTGTCACCATCTATTATTATTGTATGATCCATGTTGGTTCTTCCCCCTTACAAAAAGATCTGCAATACTTTGTAGCTTGCATTATGGATAGATTATATGCTTGTTTGTGTGTGTGCTACATTTGGAAGAAAATATTTATTATTAAATACACAAACGCGGTGGGTTTATTTATGCACAAGTTGTTGGGTTTGATTTTAGGAAGCCACCAATTGTAGAATCTAGGATTGTACTATAGTTTGGCAAGAGGATCCAATTCAAATGCTTAGCAATCTAGCATGTAGAGATAAGTAATTGTCTCAATTAAATGTAAACGTCCCTCAAGGTAGATAACTATATGCAACTCCTCCTCTAGTACGATCTTATCTAGGAGGGGATGATGCTCCAACTTTCGGATGCAATGCAGGTTCCTTGAAGAATGATGGGGTGAAAAGAGATGCCATCAAAGTGAATGGGATTATATTGAAGGGTCTTGATGGCACATTGTTACTTGGCATGTGTCATGAGTTGAAGTGATTTGGCACTAGGAGTTACACCTTTATTTCAACTCTTTTTCCTTGGATTGATTGTGAACCTTCGTGATTGGTGCCCAATTGAGAATAAGCCTTAGCATATTTTCTTCACATGGTTCTCTATTAGAAGACATCCTCAAGCATTTATTTCTTTGTAATACCCAATTCAATCATCTTGTAGGTGCTAGCGAGCATTTCATGCATCATCATGTCGATTTGAGCAAAGCAATCACTAGTTGGGAAGTTTGTTGCATGGCTAGTATTGTTGCCATTTGATACATTTATCATTGGTCAACAATGGGCTTTAGGGTAGCTAGTGGGCATGGCTTTGTTGCACTGATTTAGCATGGCACATGAATGAACCCATGTGACCAAAACCTATATTGGTATAATGTATTTAGTCTAATGATATAGTCTATACCCTACTTTGCTACCTTTGCTAATAATGGGTCAAATCTAGCTTTTTGCGTTTACCCCTATTGATCTCAAAAAAACATCAACCTGATGCGTAGGTATTGAAATTTTCTTATGATCCCCCAATTTTCTTTTATTTAATTATTGTAACACATTTATGTTTGACATGTAAAGATATCTTCCTTAATTAGCCACCATTAATACCAATTCCTTCACATATTTTATTTTCATAGACACAAAAACAATGTCAATCCAATCCTTTGATCTCTCTCTCTCTCTCTCTCTCTCTCTCTCTCTCTCTCTCTCTCTCTCTCTCTCTCTCTCTCTCTCTCTCTCTCTCTCTCTCTCTCTCTCTCTCTCTCTCTCTCTCTCTCTCTCTCTCTCTCTCTCTCTCTCTCTCTCTCTCTCTCTCTCTTGTGTGTATCAAACACTTGTCTTTTTTGTGCTTATTGAAAGCCACATCATGTGTATGGAGTATATAACGAGCACAAGTCTATGGAGTGTAAGCTCAATATGCGAGAGTGGAAGTCATTATGCATTTGGTGGCAAAGGAGTTTGATCACATAGATAACATAATGTCGGCAACCATGAGGTGACACTAGCACTCAAAGTTGATTGAAAGTGGCCAATTCTTATTTACTTCTCTAAAAAAAGGATTTCAAAGGTAATAAACCTTTAAACTCCCCACTCACATGCCCTCATTTATATGGGTGAGGGGGAGAGTTGTATCATAGAGTTTGTGGCTTATGACCCGCCAAGCTTCCACTCCATGACTCTAATTACACATAAGCACTCAAACTTCAAGATAGCTTAATGAATCAAATATAATTTTATAGCAACATATTATAAGTCAATTATTATTGCGATAGTAAGGGAACATTACAAGTATAGGGCTTATTACATCTCATGAAGAGCTTTCTAGGATATCCAATTATCCTCAAATATTTGAGCGGTCTCTAGGTCTGCATCATTTTTAATGCAAGCTGACATGGTTACTTGGCCAAAAAAACCCATTTCTTCCCTAGATCAGCCCACAATGTCACCGATTGAGATCACATGAGCCTCCGTCTCTTCCCCACAACCAAGCCAAGCACCCTTATCGAGTGTTGCTGCCCAAGATCTCTCCTAGGGAGTAGCATGCAATTTGTGGTGTATTTTTTACTTGCCTCTTATTACTCTTGGCTACTCCTCTCTCTCTCTCTCTCTCTCTCTCTCTCTCTCTCTCTCTCTCTCTCTCTCTCTCTCTCTCTCTCTCTCTCTCTCTCTCTCTCTCTCTCTCTCTCTCTCTCTCTCTCTCTCTCTCTCTCTCTCTCTCTCTCTCTCTCTCTCAATGAAGAATACTTATCTTCTTTGTGGTTATTGAAAGCCAAGAGATGAGTATGGACTGTATAATGAGAACATGTCTGTGGAGTGTAGCTTGATTCTATGAGTGGAAGTCAATGCACATGGTGGCAAAGGAGTTTGATGGCATAGATGGCATGATGCAATGACTAGAGGTGATAGTGGCACTTGAAGTCAAATGGCTGCCAATTCTTCCTTATTTGTACAAAAAAAGGTCTTCAAAGGTAATAAACCTTTAAACTCCCCCCCTCAAGACCTCATTACATGGGAAGGGTGAAAATTCTATCCTCACTTGGGTACAAAGTCTTAAAATTGTAATATAAGCTAAGAACTTTGTGTGTGTGTGTGTGTGTGTGTGTGTGTGTGTGTGTGTGTGTGTGTGTGTGTGTGTGTGTGTGCGTGTGCGTGTGCGTGTGCGTGTGCGTGTGCGTGTGCGTGTGCGTGTGCGTGTGCGTGTGCGTGTGCGTGTGCGTGTGCGTGTGCGTGTGCGTGTGCGTGTGCGTGTGCGTGTGCGTGTGCGTGTGCGTGGGCGTGTGCGTGCGCGGGTGCGCATGCGCGTGAGCGTGCGTGCGTGCATGCGTGTGTGTGTGTTCGTTCTTGCTTGAGGCTAAGGCTTTAAGTGAGTGTGAGGACATCCCTCTCTCTATCCTTGCATACTTTGCCTTGTGTTGATGCCACTCATTCCAAGGATTTCATGGGGAGAAGATCAAACAAAGTATAAATCAAGAGAATGTAATAGGATATTGCTATGTAAATAAAAAATCATATGAACTACTCTCATCTATCTAGACTACAATGATGGAGATGGAGCCATTGGTGACTTCATATATTAGTTCTTGAGCTTTCCTATGGTTTGCATGCATTTTGGCATAAGAGTTGTATTGGTCAAGTGAGTGTGAGAGAGTAGGATGGTGGAATAAAATAGATGAGAGGTAGGTTGTGGGGCCACTTGAAAAGATAGGTGGATCGTTCTAATTCATACATTCAACTTGAGTCACTTGACAATGGCATCCACCCACAACATCAACGATGTTACCATTTTGGCTCCAATCATTCTACTTCATTGGGTATCAATGACTTCTCAAAAAAAGTACTAATTACATATTTTCTATTTGATGGAAAACTCTTTTGTAATTAGATATGATGTATACAAGGTCCTCAACCTTAGTTACTCTCCATTCAATAAAGCTAGACTTAATGAATTGTCAATCCTTGCAAACAATCCCTGTTTTAACAAAGGAAAGCCTACCATGCATAAGGATATAATTGCAATTGGAAATTGCACTCAAATTGAAAAGGTTTCCCTTCAAGCACATGCATTCAAAGAAAATTGAACATCTAAGTTTTAGGAGGATGTCACAATGACAATAACAATTGATGAGCCATTCTTTTTTGGTCTTTGTTTTGTCATGGAATGTCAATGTAAATATTTTTTTTGCTCATCTTAAACTAGTTGTTTTCTAGAGAACCATAAGTAGAGTTATCCAAACTTTGAAGCCAATGTTTCTTCTATCATTCTCTTTTGCAAAACTCAAATGGATGCATCAAGGGGACCACTATGTCAATTTTAGTAGTAAAATTCTATTAAAATTGACATAGTGTTTAAGTAGCAACTCATACTTTCGCATATATGAAAGCTAAATTACTTTGGATATTGCAACATAGTGTGCTAAGTGGAGGCCCTTAGCTATTGTTTGGAATGTGAGCTTCTAAAGAGACTTTGATGACACTCTCCATTATTGAGCATAAACAATTACAAAGATCCAACATGGGGCACTTTAGTTTGAGTTGGCTAATGATTTGTCTCAAGAAGTAGGTAGCTTTTCGCTATGTGAAGAGAGTACATTTGTGTTTATTTCACTATGTATATGCTTTATTACTCTCCAAATTGTGTGAGAGTGCTTAACGTTATGCCCAAAATTTTGGCAAGCTCAACTTCCTTGGGTTAATGGCCCATTGGTGCAAAGTATTTGTCCACTATGCAAATGGACTCACATTACTTAAATTTATAAATAGTGCTATGGAAATTCATGTCATTTCAAGATTCAAAATCCAACATCACCTTTCAAGTTAACACATTCACCATTTTTAGGGTACACAAATCAATTATGGGCAAAGTCCTTGATCTTCAAAAATGATTTGATGCTTTATGATCAATGCATATTATCCATGCATTGTACTTTACTACAAACTAAATTAGCCAAATTTTGAAATAGATGAAAACACCCAATATGCATAAGGCTAGCTGCTACACTATCAACAATCATCACTTGAGAGCTAATTTTTCCCCATAAATATGATTGTGAGCTCCATCTTGTTGTTGTCAATTTATTTTATTTGTTTGTCTGCTTTGATCTTGAACTCTTGCTCCTTCAAATTAGTTACATTAAGTTGATTGGCTAATTAATACAACACATACAAAATTACAAGCCCCAAATACCCTAAAACATAAAAGCTAGAGCTTATCATCACTCATTGCAAACAATCAAAAATCTTCTATAACAATTTTATAAAAAGTAACGATAACAATAATTGTGATCATTAAGCTTGGATCAGTTTGCAAGTGAGCATCTCACTTACAAACTCATGTGTACCATGATTATATAGTTATTGATAGTTATTATTTTTATGCAAATTTTCTTGTTTAATTTTATTATGCTTATAAAGAGATGTGTACCATAACTATATAAGCATAATCTAATCAAACAAGAAAAGGTCCATGAAAGTAGTGACTACTAATAACAACATATAAAGAGCTTGTTTTGGTTATCCTAACCCACACTACAAGGATTTGAGCTGGTAGCGACGGCGATTAGCAACGGTGGGTATCGGCGTCGCAAAAGTGACGCAAATAGCGACAGTCCACAAGGAAAAAAGCGGGCCGAAACCGAGCGCGGCTTTATTTTGCATTTTCGCGTTTTGTGTTTTGAGAGCGAGAGCCAGGGAGAGAGCGACCATCGTGAGAGAAGGAGAGGAAGAAGACTTGCCACAGCCGCCGCCGCCGTTGTTTGCGAAAGAGAGGAGGAGTCTTCATTGCAAAGAGGAGCCGCCCCACACTTGCCATATCTCATCGGTGAGTCTCCCTCTCTCCTTCTTTTGCTCGTTTAAGGTTTAAAACACTTTCTCTTTTGCTTGTTTAGGAGAGGAAATGAGAGAGAAAGAGAGGGAGAGGGAGAGAGAGGGAGAGAAAGAGAAAGAGAGGGAGAGGGAGAGAGAGGGAGAGAAAATGAGAGAGGGAGAGAAAGAGAAAGAGAGGGAGAGGGAGAGGGAGAGGGAGGGAGAGTGCATTCTCTCTCTCCCTCTCCCTTTTGCTTGTTTAAGGTTTAAATCACTTTCTCTTTTGCTTGTTTAGGAGAGGAAATAAGAGAGAGAGAGAGGGAGAGGGAGAGAGAGGGAGAGGGAGGGAGAGTGCATTCTCTCTCTCCCTCTCCCTTTTGCTTGTTTAAGGTTTAAATCACTTTCTCTTTTGCTTGTTTAGGAGAGGAAATGAGAGAGAAAGAGAGAAAGAGAGAAAGAGAGGGAGAGGGAGAGGGAGAGGGAGAGAGAGGGAGAGAAAGAGAAAGAGAGGGAGAGGGAGGGGGAGGAAATGAGAGAGGGAGAGAAAGAGAGGGAGAGGGAGAGGGAGAGGGAGGGAGAGTGCATTCTCTCTCTCCCTCTACCTTTTGCTTTTGGAGAGTGTTAGGATATATTGTGAGAGGGAGAGGAAATGCGAGAGAAAGAGAGGGAGAGGGAGAGAGAGGGAGAGAAAGAGAAAGAGATGTATACTCAAATGGATAGCTTTATGGAGATGTATGTCTACTCAAATGGATAGCTTTTGTCTACTCAAGATGTAGTCCACCTATGTATATTGGAATGATAACATATCCATGATTATGGTAATGGTATGCACTTTGCTTTTTTTATGGGTACCATTACATCGACTCCTTAAGAGGGCTAAAAATTAGTCATACACTTTATAAAGTCTAATTAAGAGATTTAAGATGCACGATAATAGACTTATCGATAATGGTATGCAATGTGCTTTGCCATGGGCCACGTACATTGGTGACTCTTTAAGATGGCTTAAAATTGGTCATATCCTTCATAATGTCCAAGTAGGGGATCTAATTGTGATATGCATAATTCATTGTTTTTGTATTAACTTTATAGGCATAACAAATTAGTAATCATGCCAACTAGTCAATGGAAGGACTAAAAGAAAATGATACCCTAGCTAATGGTCATTATGGTACTTCATCAAAATGAACCCAAAAGTATTGCTATAGAAGAAGAATCCCTTAAATTGAGCATAGGATATTTTCTTCAAATGTTATGACTATGAGTAGAATTGATTGAAACAAATTTTATTACTATAGTTGATAAATTTCATAGATGGCATTAATTTTTATACATGGACCTAGGATAAAAAAACCACATTTCTAAGACGCTTTTTATTGAGACTGATTTATTATTAGACTAAGAGATCCTCAATGATGCTCATAAATGGATTACTTATACTCAAAGCCCTCTAGTGCAGTTGTATAAGTAATCCTAGTAGAGCCCCTCTAAGATACTCAAAGTACATAACCTAGAGACCGTAGCTAGGTATATAAGGTATAATGCTTGTACAAGAAGACACCTCAATAATTGACTGATCACCACTAAATCCCAAAGAAGAATTGTGTTCCATCCCCTTCAACTCTATATTCACCTTGTGAAGAACTTCATTAATCATAGCATCCTTGTCACCAATCTTTTTGTTGCAATGATGAAGTAACATATTCATCACTTTTCCTTTTAGCATCTAATGCATTATCCAATCTTTTAGTCAAGTCCAAACATTTAGTCTTCGACTCATGAACCTTATGAACCAACGCTTTTTTTTTTACAATAATGAATAATTATCTACCAAGACAAACAAATCCTTGAGCATGGTATATGGCCGAGATATAACATCAATAAATCTCTCAACTACTATGTCCAATGCATTCTTTACATCAATCAGTAAAGCATTTCTTATATCTTGAAGTTTAGATTTCAACACCATGGATGCATCAATATCAACCTCAATGTTTTACAAAATTTGCTTCTCAAGCTCTTGCAGAGGCTAAAACCTCTCAAGCAAGAGCTTATGGTCAACTTGCAACTTGACATACATCTTCATAAAGCTATCCATTTGAGCCTCATTTGTTGTAATATAGATAAGATGGAAAACGAAGAAGGTCTTATTGTTCAAGATCGCGAGGCGTATCTTAATCAGTGTGTCCCATGTCCTTGCTCTCAATGCAAGTTGGCAATTAGACGAAAACGCCGATTGTCTATAGAACACGTACGACGATTTGGCGAGTTTCAATCTGAGATCATTGATCAGGCGATTGCGAACGGTAATTTGAAGTTAATATTAATCATGCATTGTACTCGCAAGCTAATTGAAAACCATACACAATAAGATTGGGTCTTGTTGGCAAATTTTCTATCCAGGGAGGTGATGTCTCATCCCAAGGGGGAGTGCACCCTTTGCGGCCAATTAGAAGAGTTCATGGGCATGCGATGGATGGAGTGCAGGAGCCAATCCACCACTCGCAAGGCCAATCTATACCATCAATGCCAGAGGAGATAGACAACCTTCCAGACCTACCTACAATCTTGGAGCCTGAGATGGAGGCAATGATCGATGCATTGATTCCCATGGATGTCGAGACATCTAATCCGCTTAGAGAGGAAGCATCCATACCATTATATGATGGGTGCCGAGTATCTCGGTTGAAGACATTGGTTGCACTCTTAAGTATGCAAGCAAAATACGGGTGGACCGATACGAGTGTGACCGAGTTATTCAGGTACCTTGCACATAGGCTTCATTGATTTTTTTTTGACACTATTATTACAAACATTTGTGCTTTTTCAAGGTGTTTTATGATTTTTTTCAGGTTATTGAAATATCATATATTACCACCTGCAAATACCATGCCTGAGTCTCATGATGATGCATGGCATGTTTTACGAAAGCTTGGCATGGACTACAATAACATCCATGCATGTATCAACGATTGCATACTATTTCGAGAAGAATACGAGACTATGGAGACATGTCCAAAGTGTGGTGCTCACAGGTATCAACAGGACTTGCAAGGGCAAACCATCCCTCAAAAAGTTTTTAGACACTTTCCGCTCATCCCCCGCATAAACCACATGTTTCGTACGTCTAGCATGGCGAGCTTGACAACGTGGCATGTGCATAATAGGTCCACGGATGGAGTTCAACGAATATCAATGGATTCGCGCACATCGAGCCACATTGACTCTAGCTTCCCAGGCTTTGCGCGAGAGCCAAGGAATCTTCACCTCGGTCTCGCAATGGATGGCGTGAACCCATTCGGTCTGCGCTCAACTTCTTACAGTGTGTAGCCTATAGTCCTTGTTAACTACAACATCCCTCCATGGCTTTCTACAAAGAAAGGGCATCTTATCCTTAGCTTGCTCGTCCCAGGCCGCTACAAAGTAAAAAATATGGACGTGTATCTTCGTCCATTAGTCGATGAGCTTAAGATTTTGTGGGAGGAGGGGATCACTGTGCAAGATATGAGCATGCACGATGGTCGGCAGTTAGCCAACATTCGAGCCATTCTCATGTGGACGATGCATGACTTTTCGGGATTAGGAGATTGCTCAGGTGAGCAGGCCTCCATTCTCACTGGTAATATCTATATTTTATCTCATTCAATCAAGTATTCACTAGATCGTGGTGTCGGAACAGGTCTGGTTACCTCAGATTATCATGCATGTCCATTGTGTGGGCCACAGTTAGACTCCCGAAGGTCACGAACCATGAAGAAGATGGTATATCAAGGACACGTCGCTTTCTTGCCGGAGGATCATGAACTCAGGGAAGGTTTCCTTGGACGACCTCCAACACGTATGAATGCTACAAGCTGGTACGAGCTGAAAATGGTCCACGCGGAATCACATCCAAATGGAATGCGATGGTTCTCAGTTTTCTACGAGTTGCCATATTGGACCCACTTACAAGTCAACCACTTGTTGGATCCCATGCATATTTTCAAGAATGTGGGCAGCTTGCTATGGAACCACATCACAGGAAAGAGAGACATTATAGGGGCACGAATGGATTTGAAGGAGGTAGGTAAGATGGAGGCTCTTTGGCTGCAGTCGAGTGCTGATGATTGTGTGCAGCTTCCTCGCGCTCCTTGGGTTTTGTCCACTAAAGAAGAGCGCATTGTGAAGCAAGTAATCAAGTCTATCCGCACTCCGATGGGTATGATGCATTCTCTCAGGTCCGCATTTTCTAAAGACGACCAATTGTCCGGGCTAAAATCCCATGATTGGCATAAGATATGTCAAGTTTGTGCTACGAATGGATTGTAATTAGCATGGGCATTTTGCAATTTGGAAAGTGGCCATTATTCATAATGCTTTCTCATTTGTGGCAGTTTGTCCTACCCATCGCAATCGCAGGATGCCTTACTCCAGAAATTCGCGGGGCCATTTACAAGTTGTTGACTTTGGTGCAATGGATCTCACAGAAAGAGATTAAGACGTCCTCTATTGAATCCGCGAGGCGGGGAGCAATGGAGACGGTATGTCTCTTTGAGAAATACCTACCCACTAGCATGCTCACAATACAAATCCACCTTCTTGTGCATCTTGTGGACGAAGTGAAGATTGCTAGACCTGTCCATACGCGATGGATGTTCTTCCTGGAGCACTTCATGAAAACCCTAAAAGGCTTTGTGCGACAACGAGCTCGGCCA
This sequence comes from Lygodium microphyllum, assembly GCF_053477565.2. NCBI lineage: Eukaryota > Viridiplantae > Streptophyta > Polypodiopsida > Schizaeales > Lygodiaceae > Lygodium > Lygodium microphyllum. The sequence continues at coordinate 160,520,526 of NC_141143.1, forward strand.
GAAGGTAGCATGGCCGAAGGTTGGTTGGTGTCAGAGGCGTTAGTGCATATTTCACAATGGCTACCGACGATGGAACCAGACAATGAAATGCTATGGACCCTGAAGAACAATGATAAACTGACTGGAGATGTGGTGGTTGGAAATGGGGTAGAAAAAAGAATGGATGCCTCAATGGAAGAGAAGGTGAATCGCTTTTATATATTGCACCATGCCTCCATGGAGATGTGGCTCGCCAAGTACCAAATTGCAAGGCAAGATCGAGAGGAAGTGCGAGCTGAATTCCGACGTAGTACACATCATCGACCGATTTGATATCCCGAAGGCATGGAGGAGATGCCGCGGTTTATGTCAACGCGATGGTTGCATGGAGCCTTGACCGCAGCATCCAGCGAAGGGATAGAGGTCTCAATGGAGGAGTGGGAATTCTCGAGGGGATGTAGTCCAAAGGTGATGAGGCGTTTAGAATCTGTCGTATCTAAATTTTATATGCGACATCTAATTTGAGCATTTCAATGTACAGTACAAAATATATAGTGCAGCGTGGTCGCGTGGACGGCATTTTCGCATGGAGCATATTGACAAAATGCGCTCCACAATGGACTGTGGTGTCATGGCAAGGTTCGAGCAAGAGAGCCGACAACGAGCAACAGATCCAAACACGGTTGTGGATGAGATGGAGTATTTTGGGAACTTGCAAAGTATTATTACGGTGGATTACCATAGCTTCTCCATGATACTATTCGATGTGCAGTGGTTCAAAAGTGGTACTTGGAGGAGCTGGAGCAACAGTTCGACGAGGTCTATCGGAATTTCTCGAAATAGATTCTGAAAAAAAATGGACGGATTTGCGCAACACCTTTGTGTTGCCGGCCCATTGTGAACCGCTGCATGGAGTCATTTGCTTGCTAATTGTATTACGACATGGTTTATGTCACAATGGTTTGAACTCGCTTTGTACGTGTTTGTGAACAGATAATCTTCTATCCAAACCCCCGACAACCTCAATGGTGGTGGAAGAACATACCAGAGGGGAGCAAGGACTACATAGTAGCATCCTTGCATGAGGAGTTTTCGGTGCCAGCCACAGTAGATAGATTCTCTACGGGCTAGATGATGGATTGCATCCGTGCATACATGTTACATAGATGATCCGACGCACGCAAGGCAATCAAGAGTGGGGCTGCATAGCCCGAGTGGTTAGATGCAGACGACTAGTGCCGACTGAGGGAGGAGGCTACAGATTCTCCAGGACGTTGGAGTCAGCAACGCGAGGCGGCGAGGGCACGACTCGAGGCCAGAGTGGTCCATCATCTTGGGAGTGGTGGCCACAGGACATATTTGGAGGACTTTGTAAGTTTTTCTTTTGTTTTGCTTATTTGTTTTTTTGAAATATTCTTTGTACTGACAATCATGTTTCTAACAGTTAGCATTTTGTTTTCTTTGTAGCACTCCATTACAAATCGCGATGCGAAGGCCTTGAGACTCGATATGCAGAGAGGCACGGTCTCAATGCATTGATCGACCGATTGTATAGACGCGGCGGCCCTGTAAGTCACTCATCTTTCTTGTCCATAGTTACCATGAGATATTTGAATGGATTGATGTGTTGTTTCTTTTTCTGCAGAGTCCGTTCGATGCTCCTTTGCGGCGAGACGAGCTTTCGGGGGACGAGGATTTGTAGCTCGCCCTTGGATCCTTGGAGCTCACACACCTTTATTTTTTAGTCGCCTGATCTATGTAGACATTTTCTATGTATTAGTGATATCCTGTCATGATTGTACCAATCACTTTTTATGCGATCATGTATTTATTTCATGTATTAGTTTTATGATTTCAGTATACATTCTTTTTGTTTGCAAGCGCTTTGTATACAGTAGTGCAGAAACTATTTTGTATGGCTCTCATACAGCACACAGTGCTATATGTGGCAGGGCAGCTTGCTGCCCTGCCACAAAAAAAAATTTATCCATGTTACCGCCGCTATTAGCGTCGCAAATTTATTGCTCGCGTCGCTATGCGCGTCGCAAACTTACTGGTTGCGTCGCTATTGGCGTCGCAAATGCGACGCTGATAGCGATGCTAATAGTGACGCCAATAGCGATGCTAACAGCGACGTTTCTATGGCGTCGTTAATAACGATACTTTTTGCGACGACGGGGGCAAATTTTGTTGTTTGTATTTTCGTCGCTTTAAACGTCGGTATAAGGTCTATATCTTATAGTGCAAACACTCAATGAGCTTCCATATTTCATTGCATGCAATCAATATAATAATCAAGAAGGCCTAATTATTATCTCCCCTAAGCTCTTTCAAAACTAATAGTAACCATTTTCTCATGATATCCTTTCAGGAAAAAGGCTAGCATGAAGACATAAGTGTAACAGCCCTGCTATAGGACTCCCCTCCCCCCTAAATGATTTTTTTTTGGAAAAAAAAGAATTAACCCCCCTTGGTTATGCCGCCAACTGGCGGACAGTGTGAGGGGAGGGGGGCTATCGTTTCGACAAAGGTGGAGGAGGGGGCTAGTACCGCATGGCGAAGGAGGTTGCCACGTGCCCTGGAGGTGGCAAGGGGGAGGCTACCACATGCCATGAGAATACGAGGGAGAGCCTCCATTACAAATTCCTCCCTCCCCCCTCCCCCCCCCCCCCTCCCGAATTACCTATATAAACCACCATGGGATGGGAAGGTTAGGAGGGGTATGACTTGCTGTTGCTCGGTAGAGAAGAAGAGAGGAATAAGGAGAGGGAGAGAGTGAGTAGAGAAGAAGAGGGGAATAAGAAGGAGAGGGAGAGAGTGAGTAGAGAAGAAGAGAGGGGAATAAGAAGGAGAGGGAGAGAAGAATAGAGGAATAAGAAGAAGAGGGAGAGAGTGGGTAGAGAAGAAGAGAGGAATAAGAAGAAGAGGGGAATAAGAAGGAGAGGGTGACAGAGAGTAGAGAAGAAGAGAAGAATAAGAAGAAAGGGGGAGAGAGAGGAGAAGAAGAAGAGAAGAAAAAGAAGAAGGAGGGTAAGAGAAGAGAGAAAGAGAGATAGAGAGAGAGAAGGAAATTGTTTTTTTCTTCCCTCATTGAAGAAATCAGAGCTCACCGTCTCTCTTTCCTCCCCCCCCCCGGTGGAGAAAATCCTCGTAGACTAGTCCCTTCCGCGAGGAGCCGTCTCTTCCGCAATCTAAGTGCGTAGCCACAAAGCAAAAGCCAAATCATATGATGCCTCCCAAATGAAGTAAGCTCCAAATCCCGCCTCAACCGATTGAGCCATGGGGCAAGGAACAGTGTCACTTGGTAATCAGGTGCGTTCCATTCACCCTACCCTGATGGGGAGTCTTAATAAGGACATAGGCCGGCTTCATTGGGAATGAAAAACTCTTCGGCAAAAGTCTATCATAACTAACCAATGTTTAGTTTACATCATTTTACCATATTGAAAATCGTGTATTCATGCACACAAAAGAAGAAGCCATGACCTTATTGATTATGCTCGTAATACTTCAGATTATGCACTAATGTTAGCATACTTTAAAAAATGGATTGTTGAAACACTTATGCATATTCGTCAATTAAGTATAAATCATACTTTTTTTCTTTGCATCACAAACTTGTGAAATTGGAAAGGTAGAAGTGAGGGTTTGAATTGAGTACATGAAATTCCTGAATTGCTACGATAATGTTTAAGTATATCTAGACCATTGCAAGACTAAAACAGGTATCCGACTCCTATAAACTTTGAGAGGGAGTGTTCGTCTGAACTGAGTACATGAAATTCCTGAATTGCTACAATAACATTTAAGTATATCTAGACCATTGCAAGACTAAAGCAGGTATCCAACTCCTATAAACTTTGAGAGGGAGTGTTCGTTTTTGCCTTAGGACTGATAACTTCACATCCTCCACCCTAGGAATATATATATATATACAAGTCTCTATTTGTGCTTGGCTTAAGCGCATTGAAATGAATTCCCAAAAGCAAAGGCCTGCTTTGTAGAATTGTATTGTCTAGGAAAGCTACGCCTCTAAATTGTATGGCATCATGATCAATCTAGTTGCGCTGCTAGGGATTCATCTTGGAGATAACTATTGACCGCACTTATGAAATACAAAAATTTGTTAGGAGACGTTCAATATAAATGAACCCTATATATGCAAGGATAGTGTTCAACTCAACTTATTTAGGGTTTCGAAGAAACTAAACCAATCTAGGGTTACTTCATAGGGGGACGGAACGAAGAGATTCCCTACCCTTCGAAGGATATTGGAAATTACCACTAAGGCATGAAGGAAAATGCTTGGGTCAAGAGAGGGACCCCACCTTAGCAGATGTCTTGAGCACTCACCTGCACCTTTGTTTGTGCTTGTAAATTTAGGAACACTATTTCTAAATTAAAAAACAAAAAAGATTGTGTAACCCCAAACTCATAAATAAGTATAGTGAATCAGGTGGAACTTTTGGAGAGCATGCCAAACCACCCCGAGTTGGCTGCCAACCCCAACCAAGGGGGTTCTAAATAGCCGTGACAGAAACATGGACTGAACCCGCCACGAGAGATCTCTCTGCGGATTGGCTTGAACGTAGGAGGATGCTTCGATGCTAGAGGCAACTCTAGCTATAAATTCCCTGCCTCCGAGCCCTACTCAAACGATCAGCGTGACTCGGAATAGATTTTTGAGGGGCCCTTGTTACTATTACAGGGCAGAAACTCGGTGAAATTAAAGTGTATCCTTACGGATTGTGAATATTGTCCCTTTTGAACAAGACTTGTAATTATGATAATTTGTTAATATTAAGTACTTCCAAGGAAACTACTCAAATTTGTTTTCGTGTCAATGCCATCAAATTACGTGAACGAACCCTGTCCGCTAAAAAGGTTTAATTAAGGAAGTTGTTTTTACATGTCACACTTAAAAGTGATAGGACTAATTAGACAACTAAAGTACACCAAGTGAGGGAAGCAGGAGGACAGAACCCCCGACGGGTCTGTCCTACGGCAGGGTGGTCCCAAAGAAATGGGAGGCTTCTCACAAGGTTTTACTGATGACCGACGCTTAGAAATCGTTAGGTTAGAACCTTGATTCATGTTGTTTTAGGGGACTGGAATGGGACTATGCCCTATGGGCAAAAAGGTGGAGCGAAGCATCCCTCTCGTTTCCCATTCTCTTTGAACCAAGTGTGGCATGGGTCTGCTTCGGCTTGGGTATCTCTGCATAAAGTAGAACATCCAAAACTTGACACTAGAATGCTGTCATGAGACCTTGACCACTAGGGACTCAAGTTTAAGGTCGATCCTAGTGGGTTTGGCTGCAAACATTCCGTTGCGAGGCGGACTTGAGAAACCCTAGGTGACAAACCCCGTGACATTCCATGGGAGTGCCGGGTGGTGTCGCTTAGACTTGTCTCTCGATGGACCGATTAAAACATGCTTGGACAGCCAATAGGCGGGCACATTACAGTTGGTATCAGAGCCGACCTACCACTAAAACAATTAGGGAGAAAAATCGGGAAGAGTGAGGTGATAGGTTCATTAGTAAATGTTTTTCTTTTATACTCACTTGTGGATTGATGCCGCTTCCAGACTTACGAGGCATGTAATAGGTTCCTCATATTTCAGATCATGTTCATGACAGCTATGAAATCTTGAAGCTATCATAGATGATCTAACATGATGGGGATCCTGGATCGGCTCTACAACCCCTCACCATTGTATGTGGAAAGGCATTGGACTTGGAGCTCAGGTTATTGCTACATAGACGCCAACCGACTCACCTATCTTCCAAACAATCTGAAGAGGTTAAATTGGTTGGAAGACTTAAAGATTATCAAGTTATTCATCTTCCATGAGGCTCGTGTGAACTCGACCCTACACATCAGACGCCCGCAAGTAGATCAGAACCGCTACATCTACGATGAGGTGGTTAAAATTTTACCAACGGACAAAATTAAAATAATGGGGCAACAGGAATGTCATGGCTATCAGAAACAAGGATTTCCTAAACTTCCCATGACTTATCGTTTCCTAAGAATCCATTCCCCAAATCCATACTACTATTCTATCCCTGTAGCTGAATCCAATAGAGAACTATTAGCCTGGTGCTAATGTAACTCCTAAAAATGAAAAAAATCATCTCAACCAAACCCTATCCATTCCTGAATAATTATACTTGAGGCTTACGTTTCCCTATGGTTAAATAAGAATTCTATGTTCATCTGAATGGTTGCAATGGAAAAATATGTGCGCTTTGATTTAAGTTATATATGGGTGTGTAAATGCAAAACTAACACGGGAAAGTTTAAATGGTAATTAGATACACCCCCAAGCACAGATCCAGAACTATGTTACCACACTGAGCTCAGCAGAGGTACAAGAGAAGAAGTTTCTTCTTAAACAAATTAAGCCACCAGAATTTGATGGAAAGGGAAAGACTGTTGAAGCTGATGCTGAAATATGGATTGAAACTATGGAAGACCATTTTAGTGCAGTGGGAACAACACATGTGAACCGAGCCATGATTACTAAGCTCAAGCTCACCGGCGAGGCTAGGCTATGGTGGAAGCAATGGTGTAAAGACCAAGCAGTCGGTGAAAGAACAATAACTTGGGAAAAACTAAAGGAAGTAGTGCAGGAAAGGTATATGCTACCTACGTATAGAACTCAGAAAATGAATGAGTTTTTTAAGTTGAGGCAGTTGGGCCTGTCTTTGGAAGCATACTACTTGAAATTTGTTTGTTTGCTAAAATACGCCCTAACAATGAGCATCCCCCAACATGTCTCAAAGTTTTGTGATGGACTAAATCTGTCAATAAACACTCGATTGGAATCAATGCGTCCCTTGGACTTGCAAGATGCATTGATAAGAGCGGGACCTATTGCCCAAGAAGTCCAGCCAAAGTCCAGACCTTGGGCTTACAGAGACCAAAATTCACGGACGTCGAGAGCTCAAATTAAAAGGGCGCAAGGACAAGGTCACGGTCAACAGAAGAAGCTAAGAGCAAATGCAATCAATGACTTTGTCCCCACTCAAAGAAGTGAACTAAGCCTGTGTTGTTTTCACTATAATAAACCCGAGCATTTCAAAAAGGAATGTCCCAAACTTGGCAAGGACTGCCGTCAAGGAAAATTCGGAGGCCAAGCCAGGGCTACCCATGGCCGTGGTCATGCAGCATTTGGAAGGGCAAAAACTTCCAATATTATCATTAAAGGATTAAATGAAGAAGAAGATCCTTGCATGGAATCCGAGATCGAGAGGGCAACCGTTCATGCCGCCCTCCATAAGAAGGGGCCAAACCATCAATTCTCGGTGATTCAAACACCATCAGACTACTAGGGTAAGGATTTCAAAACCTTGATTGACTATGGGAGCACTCATTCTTTCATCTCACCGACGTGTGCAGGAAGGTTAGGGATAGCCACTATAGTTGCACCCACTTTGCTTGTCGAACTAGCAAATGGGCGAGAAGTCACTTGCACTAGACAAACTACTAAGGTGGAATTCCTACTCGAAAATGAGCCCACAACTATTAGGTTCAGAGTAATGAATCTAGGTGTCCATGAATGTCTACCCGAGATGAATTGACCAATCCCCAATGATGCTCACATTCATTGTGGAAAGGGCCAAGTCTCCTTTCAGAATCCTAAGAGCGAGCTAGTTACAAAACAAGGTGAAGCAGGTAAACCAAAGATCCAGCTAGCTAAGGCAACACAAATAGTTCAAGGAATAAGGAAGGGGTTACCTGTCTACCTGCTCAAGCTAAACAAACCCGATCAGGCGGAAGACACTAATGAAGAACCATCATGGCTAAAAGAATATGTGGATGTATTTCGAAAGGAACTAACTGAATTACCACCACCTAGGGAAGTAGATCATGAGATTAAACTACTCCCAGGAGCTGCTCCAGTTGCAAAAAGGCCCTACAAGATGTCCATTCCTGAGGCCATTGAGTTAAAGGAACAAGTCAAACAACTACTAGACCAAGGGCACATACGCCCTAGCAGTTCTCCTTGGGGAGCTCCAGTCTTGTTCCAAAAGAAGAAGGATTGTACACTTCATCTCTGCATTGATTATAGAGGCCTAAACCAAGTAACCATCAAAAATCAATACCCCATTCCAAAAATATATGAGTTACTCCAGGGAGAAAAAATCTTCTCCCAAATTCATTTAAGATCAGGGTATTATCAGATTCACGTCAAAGATGAGGATATTCCAAAGACGACATTCAATACCAAATATGGTCATTTCGAATTCACAGTAATGTCTTTTGGATTCACTAATGCCCCCGCCAGCTTTAACAGACTAATGCATGACATTTTTAGACCACACCTCGATGATTTTGTACTTGTCTTCTTTGATGACACCTTGGTTTATTCCAAGAAGGAGGCAGATCATGAGTCCCAAGTCTGCATCATCCTTGAGACCATGAGGACTCACAAGCTCTATGCTAAGAAGAAAAAGTGTGCCTTCTTAAAAAGGTAGATTGAATATCTCGAATTTATTGTGTCTAATGAAGGGATCTCTATAGACCCTACCAAGGTTAAGGATGTCCGAGAGTGGTCTCCACCAACTACTATTAAAGAAGTTCGTAGCTTTCTTAGATTAACAAGTTGGTACAAGATCTTCATTAAGGACTATGCTTTAATCGCAGCACCCCTCACTAATTTGCTAAAAAAACAAGTTGCCATAATGTGGATGCCCTCTGAACAAGCAAGTTTTGATCAACTCAAGCATAGCTTGGTGGCAGCACCAATTCTAAAGCTCCCTGACTTAAGCAAGAAATTTGAAGTTGTCACGGATGCTAGCACACTTGCATTGGGAATGGGATGTGTACTAATGCAAGAAGGTCATCCCATAGCTTATTCCTCACGAAAGCTAAAATCTCATGAGAGGAATGTTGAGATATCAAGCTCCACTCGTGATATGCCAGGGTGACCGTTGTGCATTTATGTCACCGACTTGTCAGTTGCAGATGCGGTTGGTACACTGCCCATGAATAATAGCTAGATGACAGCTATCCTTATCTACTCTAGTTCGTGGCTCAGCTTACGCCAAAGGAGGCATGGGATACTTTGTCAAAAATGTATAGCACAAATACGCAAGCCAGGAAAATGCAGCTCAAGCAAGAGTTGCACAATGTGCAAAGAGAAAGTATGAGCATCAATGACTACCACATGAAGGTGAAGAAGATTGCAGATGCACTTGCTTCCATTGGGTCGCCAGTGGAAGATGATGATTTAGTTTCTGTGACCTTGAATGGTCTAGGAAAGGATTATGCACAGTTTCGAACATCCATTTCCGTCCGTGAAAGATTTCCTGATTTTGAGAAGTTGATTGCTCTTCTAATTTCTGAGGAGCAGAGAAATGGTGGTGCATCTTCTTGAGGAGGAACTTCAAAAGAAGTTGTCTTCTACTCAAATGCTGGAAGAGGTAGAGGCAGAGGTAGAGGAGGCCGATTTGAAGGCCATGGTAGAAATCAGAATATGTAGCAAACTCAAGAAAACCAGTCCTATGGAGGAGGACGTGATAACTCTAGAGGTAGGGGGAGCCAAAGAGGTCGTGGTGGATGGCAAAGAGGCCAAAACGCAAACAGCAATGTTGAATGCTACTACTGTGGTAAAATGGGTCATATGGCTAAAGACTGCTATAAAAAGCAGAATGACATCATGAATGGAAAATTGCAATAAAGGAATTATGCATCTTCTAGTAGGCAGGGTGATGACAGAAATGAGCATTTGTTTATGGTGCAGCACATGACCAATTCTGTGACAAGTGCAGAAGAAAGCAACGATGTGTGGTATGTTGACTCAGGTGCATCAAACCACATGACAAGTCATGCAGAATGGATGCAGGATGTAAGAAAAATGGAAAAACCAGGATTTGTGGAGACTCGTGATGATACTGCACATCCTATTGTGCAGATTGGAAAATTTCCTTTGTCTATGCAGGATGGGAAAAAGAAATACCTATCGGATGTATTTCATGTCCCGAATATCACCAAGAACCTAGTTTCTGTTAGTCAAATGGTTGAGCAGGGCTTGCAGGTCAGATTTAATTCTCATGGATGCTTTGTTGAGGATATGAAAAATAAAGATCCCTTGATAGCAAAAGGAAAGAAGAAGGGCAGAATATTTACGTTGGATGCAGACATGCCTGAATTGAGCGCAGCAATGTTTGCACATGGGACCAGTGTAGTTACAGATATTGATATCTGGCATAAACGCATTGGTCATGTTAATGTATAGCGACTTAAATCAATGCAAGCCCAAAATATTATTGTAGGATTGCCGAAATTCAAGGTTGCAGAAATGCATAAGGTATGTGAAGCCTGTCAATTTGGAAAACATGCAAGGAAACCATTTCCTAGACATGTTCAAGAGAGTAAGAAGCCATTGGAATTAATCCACTCTGATGTGTGAACTAGTAAAGCTGCATCTCTTGGAGGCTGTCATTATTTTGTCACTTTTATTGATGACTATAGCAGAAAAGTTTGGGTGTATTTTATGAAAAAGAAAAGTGAAGTTTTTGGGCATTTCAAAACTCTTAAAGCTATGGTTGAAAAAGAAAAAGGCCTGTAAATAAAATACCTAAGGTCAGATGGAGGGGGAGAGTACCTCTCAAATGAGTTTGCAAGGTTCTTACAGGAGCATGGCATAAAGCAGCAATATTCATGTAGTCATATCCCACAGCAAAATGGAATTGCAGAAAGAAAAAACAGGCATATTGGAGAGGTATCTCGTGCCATGCTCAATGAAAAAGACCTGCCAGATTTTTACTGGGCTGAGGCAGTTGCTACAGCAGTCTACATAATGAACAGGACTCCCACTGCAGCAATACATGGCATGACTCCAGAGGAGAGGTATACTGGTAGGAAACCGGATATTTCTCATTTGAAAATTTTTTGTTACATTGCCTATGTTCATGTGCCAGATGAGTTGAGATACAAATTGGATCCAAAAGCTGAGAAGTGTATCTTTATTGGTTACTCTCTGCAAGCAAAAAGGGTATAGATGCTATAACCCTTCTACTCGTAAGTTTACAGTGAGCAGAGATGTTGTTTTTTATGAGATGAGTAGCTGGTATAAACCAGTAAATGTGATTGATAATGTAGATGCACAAAATGGTAATGCTGCACAGAATTCACAGCAGCAGTCACAAGATATTAGTGGACCTGGAGCGTCCTCTAACAGTGGTTCACATTCTTCGCCATGGACAGGCAGATTGAGATCAGGAGAATCTTCTCAAAGCAACGCAGATAGTGGTATGCAGGTATCACGAAAAGGAAAAGAGAAGGTAGATCAGCCCATGTTTGATGTGAATGCAGGTCACTCTTATGTGGATGGTGAATCCACTGGCTCAGAACAGAGCATTGATGATGAGTTGGGTATTCCTTCTATTGTTACACCTGGAGTAAGGAAGACCAGAGATGTTTTGAGAGCACCTGGGAGTGAACCTACTTTGCGTAAGTCTACCAGAGCTAGGTATCCTGTGGATAGGCTGAAATATGATGGATTTACAGCCATTCACTATGCCTATATGGTCAAAGTGATACAGGAACCAGAACCCACTTCTTTTGAGCAAGCCATGGGAAAAGAAAAATGGGAGAAAGCCATGGATGAAGAAATGGATGCCTTGGAAGAAAATGCTACATGGGAATTGGTACATTTGCCTAAACATAAGAATGCAATTGGTTGTAAGTGGGTTTATAAGGTGAAGCACAATGCAGATGGTTCTGTGAACAGATACAAAGCAAGATTAGTAGTCAAGGGGTATGCACAAGCATATGGCATTGATTTTGAAGAAACATTCAGTCCGGTTGCAAGGATGGCAACTGTAAGAGCAGTCATTGCTATGGCTACATCAAAGGAATGGTCTTTACATCAGATGGATGTAAAGAATGCCTTCTTGCATGGTGATTTGAAAGAAGAGGTATATATGGAGCAACCACTAGGTTATGTGCATGCTGTTCATCCTGAGTTTGTTTGCAGGTTGAAGAAAGCCTTATATGGCTTGAAGCAAGCACCTAGAGCATGGTCCGACAAGATAGGACAGTATCTTGTCACTATTGGCTTTCAGATTTCCAAGGCAGATTTTTCACTCTATGTGAGAAAAACAGAGAAAGGTATTATGCTACTTGTCATTTATGTTAATGATTTGATTATGACAGGTGACAGTGATGAAGATATCCTTCATGTGAAAATGCTATTGAAGCAGAAGTTTGAGATGAAGGATTTGGGAGAGCTGCGTTATTTCTTGGGCATTGAGGTGATTAGATCACCAAGTGGGATATGGCTCTTGCAGAGGCAGTATGGATTAGACATGTTGTCCAAATATGGGATGACAGGCTGTAAGCCTATTTCAATTCCTTTGGAGCAAAATATAAAGCTGAGCACATATGCAGGTGAGCTTCTCGAAGACCCTACTATGTACAGACGCATGGTAGGAAGTTTGATTTATATGACTATTACCAGGCCAGATTTGAGCTATGCTGTTGGATTGGTAAGTCAGTTTATGCAAGCTCCAAGGAAACCGCATTTGGATGCGACTAGATGCATACTCAGGTATGTGAAGTCCACATTGCAGTATGGACTACTTTATGAGACTGGGGTTCAGATACAGTTGTATGGATACACTGATGCTGATTAGGCTGGTAGTATTTCTGATAGACGATCTACCAGTGGATATGTGTTCTCTTTTGGGAGTGCTGCAGTCACTTGGAGCAGCAAGAAACAGCCTACAGTTGCCTTGTCAAGCACAGAGGCTGAGTACAGGGGCACAGCAATGGCTGCATGTGAGGTAGCTTGGTTGCATAAGCTACTTTATGATATGCATCAGCCTACAGATGGACCAGTTGTTATTTATTGTGACAACATGAGTAGTATACACTTTGCAAATAACCCAGTCTATCATGCTAGAACAAAGCACATTGAGGTGCATTATCACTATGTGCGGGAGAGGGTTTTACTAGGTCTTATTGATCTAGTTTATATCAGCACAGAGGATCAGGCAGCTGACATATTCATGAAGGCATTGGGCGCAGAGAAGCTGCACAAGTTTAGAGACCTGCTTGGTGTGCAGGAATTGGGATTGAGCTCGAGGGAGAGTGTTGAGATATCGAGCTCCACTCGTGATATGCCAGAGTGACCGTTGTGCATTTATGTCACCGACTTGTCAATTGCAGATGCGGTTGGTACACTGCCCATGAATAATAGCTAGATGACAACTATCCTTATCTACTCTAGTTCGTGGCTCAATTACTATCCCACCTTAGTTAGTTGAGTTTGGTTTGAGACCCATATATTGGGTTCTTCTATTTCTATGTACTTGAGTTCTTTTTGGCTTACACAACTAAGAAGAGGAAAATTGTTTTCAGCCTCTACCTGTGTGTGTATTCCCCCATTGTGCAAGCAAGAAAGCTACAAGTGAGACTCCTTCCTTCTCTCCCACAATCTTGACAAGGAATTATGCCACCCATGACCTGGAACTGCTAGCAATGATTCAGGCCCTCAAAATTTGGCGACATTACTTGCTTGGTAACAAGTTTTATTTGATCACAGACCATAAGAGCCTTAAATGGATCTTCACCTAGACCGACCTCAACATGAGGCAACATCGTTGGATTGAAGTTCTACATAAGTATGATTTTGAGATCAGGTATCGACTAGGCAAAGTGAATGTGGTCACTGACGCTCTAAGTCGCAAGGCATTCCTCAACTCTCTTATCATGGAGGAACCCTCAATGGCCGAATCTTTGGCAACTATGGTGTCAATGCCTAGTAACCCTATTCTTGAACTAGCCGAGGAAGCTAGACATGATCCGGAATATCTGGTGATGATAGAGGAAATTTTGGGGAAGGACCAAAACCTAAAACTTAAGGACAAATATCAGTAATTCTCTGTCAATGAGGGACTTGTCTATTTTAGGACAAGATTATGCATACCCTCTAACAGGAAACTCAAACAGAGAATACTTTGGGAAGTACATGACTCCCCCTTTTCAGGCCATCCAGGATATGTCAAAACCCTCAATACGGTCAGAAAATGCTACCATTGAGGAATTCTTAAGAAAGATGTGCTTAAATACATCACTGAATGTTTGACTTGCCAGCGCATCAAGGCGGAGCATGTCAAGATTCCTGGAAAGCTGCAACCTCTCGACATCCCCCAAATGAAGTGAGAATTTATCAGCATGTATTTTGTTGTTGGGTTACGCTCAGTGCAAGGGGGCTACAACTCAATTATGGTTATAGTAGATATGCTCACCAAGGTAGCACACCTCATTCCAGTCAAGACAAATTATAAAGCTTCAGATAATGCCAGATTGTTCATCAAGGAGATATTCAGGCTCCATGGGTTGTCGAGAAGGATCGTTAGTGACCGCAACTCCCTCTTCACGTCTCACTTCTGGAGAGGGATATTTGGGGCCATTGGGACTCAACTCTATTTCAGCACAGCCTATCACCCTCAAACTGACAGCCAAACAGAGAGGGTCAATCAAATCATTGAAGATATCCTTAGAGCTTATTGCTGTCGCGAACCCAAGAAATGGATTCAGTATCTACCATTAGTAGAGTTCGCCTATAATGCTTCCTACCAACAAAGCATCCAAATGACACATTTTCAAGCATTATTATATGGGCATGATTGCCGCACCCTATTGAACTTCTTAGATCCTACCTTAAGAGTAGAAGCTTCTAAGGAAATGGATGAGCAGGTTAAAACCATCAGACAAGACATTAGAGCCACCAAGGATAGGCAGAAAGCCTATGCAGATCTAAATAGACAAGAGCGACTCTTCAATGAGGGAGACATGGTTTTTATTTGTGTACGGCCCAAGAGGAGTTCCCTGTCATTGGGGAAATTTAAAAAATTGAGTCCAAGGTATTGCAAACCCTATAGGATCCTCAAATGCCATGGGCCCAATGCCTACAAACTCCAACTCCCTGAGATCGTAAATGTTCACAATGTATTTCATGTTAGCCTGCTAAAGAAATATGTACCAAATCCTAGCCATATACTCGATGATCAACAAGTTGTAATGCCAAGCCAATGAGTCCTTGGCTTGGCTTAGCCTGCTAAAGAAATATGTACCAAATCCTAGCCATATACTCGATGATCAACAAGTTGTAATGCCAAGCCAAGGAGTCCTTGAGCTTTGGCCATCTAGAATCCTGGACATTCGAGAAAAGAGATTGAGGAGTAGAATCCTCAAGGAGTACCTCATTCAGTGGTGGAAGGACTTTCCAGAAGAAGATGCCACATGGATTGATAAGAGTACTCTCAACCAACAATACCCCCGATTCCTTTCAAGATGAGGACATCTCGATCCCCTTAAGGGGGGAAGAATGTAACAGTCGTGCTATAGTACTCCCCTCCCTCCTAAATGTTTTTTTTTTGGAAAAAAAAGAATTAACCCCCTGGTTATGCTGTCAACTGGCGGACGGCGTGAGGGGAGGGGGGCTATCGTGTCAACGAAGGTGGAAGGGGGGGGGGGTTTGGTGCTGTGCGTGGCGAAGGAGGTGCCATGAGGGGGGGACTGTTGCATGCATGGAAGCGCAAGGGGCTGTTGCACACCCTGGAGGTGGCAAGGGGAGGGCTACCATGTGCCATGAGAAGAGGAGGGAGAGCCTCCATTACAAACCCCCCCTGCCAATTACCTATATAAACAACCAGGGGATGAGAAGGCTAGGAGGGGCATGACTTGCTGCTACTCGATAGAGAAGAAGAGAGGAATAAGAAGGAGAGGGAGAGAGTGAGTAGAGAAGAAGAGGGGAATAAGAAGGAGAGGGAGAGAGTGAGTAGAGAAGAAGAGAGGAATAAGAAGAAGAGGGAAAGAGTGGGTAGAGAAGAGAGGAATAAGAAGAAGAGGGAGAGAGAGGGTAGAAAAAAAGAGGGGAATAAGAAGGAGAGGGAGAGAGAGAGTAGAGAAGAAGAGAAGAATAAGAAGAAAGGGGGAGAGAGAGGAGAAGAAGAAGAGAAGAAAAAGAAGGAGAGTAAGAGAAGAGAGAAAGAGAGAAAGAGAGATAGAGAGAGAGAAGGAATTTGTTTTTTTCTTCCCTCGTTGAAGAAATCGGAGCTCGCCGTCTCTCTTCCCCCCCCCCCCCCCCCTGGAGAAAATCCTTGTAGACTAGTCCCTTCCGCGAGGAGCTGTCTCTTCCGCAATCTGGTTGTGTAGCCACAAAGCAAAAGCCAAATCATACAATGCCTCCCAAATGAAGTAAGGTCCAACCAAACACGAATCCTGCCGCAATCGATCGAGCCATGGGGCAAGGAACCGTGTCACTTGGTAATCAGATGTGTTCCATTCACCCTACCCTGATGGGGACTCTTAAGGACATACTCCAGCTTCATTGGGAATGAAAAACTATTCGGAAAAAGTCTATCATAACTAACCACTATTTAGTTTACATCATTTTATCATATTGGAAAGCGTGTATTCATGCACGCAAAAGAAGAAGCCATGACCTTATTGATTATGCTCGTAATACTTCAGATTATGCACTAATGTTAGTATCCTTTAAAGAATGGTTGTTGAAACACTTATGCATATTCATCAATTAAGCAGAAATCGTACTTTTTTTTCTTTGCATCACAAACTTGTGAGCGTGAGACAGAGGGTGGACTGAGTGTGGCTGGTGTTTCTCCTCAATCAATTCCAAGAGGTGAGGTTGAGGGACATTACGACAATTGGAGTCAGGTATGTTTTCGTTTCCCTATGCACACACGGGACGGGTCTCTGCCCCATCATTACAGGACACGTCACCCTATTCTGTGCACAACACTACAAGGCTCCCTGGTCTTCCTCCTTGCACCTATGCCAGACGGATGGGATTCACGATTGCACCAGCAATTGTAAACAGTGGTATACTTCCCCCTACACCATTCCCCTTGCCAATTTCTATAGCGGGTGTGAGATATGGCTTTCAATCAGTATTCATCGAGGACTGTGAGTGCTTGGGGGAGTGACTGTTCTCTCATTTCCAACATGAGTGATTGTGACCTGCGTGCTCTATCCTTCGCCATTGATGGCTTCCCTCACCTTCATCAACAATGAGACATCCATGGGTGCTATTGCATGGTCCCTATCATGCTGGACGTGTTTGCTGTAGCAGGCTCTGGTACCTCCTGTAGATGACTGTGACCTAGCACTCGCCATCGACAATTACTCTCAACTATTTGCAAAATGGGCTAAGTTTTTCTAGCCTTACCTCCTTCTGTTTACCAGTGGCGGTCATATCTTAAGTGTGGGGACGTCCAAGTCCTCTCTGTTGTCAGATCCTAGGTCCCTATTGATTAGTCAACCCTGCCCAGTACGGTCTTAAGGATGAGGACGCATCCCTACGCGTCTGATGTGCATATCCCCTACATATGTCATTACCCAATCATGCGTGTCTACCACATACTAGTCTTGCCCTAATGGGGTCCCTTCCCACCCAACTACCCTCGTATCCCCTGTCATTGAGGCTGTTTCCCTTGTGGTTACTTTTATTGGGCAAATTTTTCCCTTTTTTTATGTGAACATCCCCTAGGTTCACCACACTCCCAATCCAACTTTATAGCCCTATTCGTCCCTTCGAATGACACACTTTTCATTTTTCCACCTCCCTATTCCGGCTTCCTGTTTTTGAGTTATTCATTTTTTAAGCTTTTCCCACACAATTGGATGTATTTCAATGCGAACGCGCCCTTATCCCTTCGGAACACTGATCTGGCATACCAACCCTGGCCTATGCCTTCCCTTAGACATTTTCCTTTTATCCGCCTGTTATCCCGTTGTACGGTATGTTAGTTATTAATTTTTGCATGGTTTTGTGCCTTTCGCGTACGTTTTTACCTTTCTCCATGTGAACCCATCCTATTTTCTTCGAAAGTCCATTCTGACTAGCTAGCCTTGTTCGGCCCCCTTCCTGCACACTTATCCTTTTTCCTCCACCTTGTTTCGCTCTCTGGATTTTTGTTATTATTATTTTTTTCAAACTCCATTTTCTTGTTTTTTCCATGTGAACACCTCCTAACCCCATCTGCCTTGAGATTTGATGTGTCAGCCCTGTAGCTTATATGTTTTTTGACATTTGTTCTTTTTACTACCCCCCATTCTGCTCCATGGATCATTCAATATTACTTTCTGAATCCCGTTTCGGATATGATTTTTGGGTTTTTTCCATGCGAATGGGGTTTCTCTTGATCAACACTGTGTTTTGATGTGATAGGAATGTCATCACATTTTTTTGCACATTTTTCCTTCTTTCCTAACTTCATTTTGGCTAATTGATTTTTTGATATTCATTCTCTATGAGTTTTCAGGTTTGATTTTCGCTTTTTCGCATGCGAACCCCTCCTCCTTCCCCTGGATATGTATTTTATTGTGTTCGCCCTGTGAATCCCCTTCCCCCAAACATTTTTCCTTTTTACTACCCTTCGTTCCGATGCTCGGATCTTTTTATGTTAATTTTTGCATCCCCTTTCAGAGGTCCTTTTTTTATTTTTGACATGTGCACAGGTCTTATCTTCGTCGAAACTATGTTCTCACATGATAGGCCTGTCCGGCATGACTTTTTTCACATTTTTCCTTTTTCCCACACTTCATTTTGGGGAACAGATTTTTCGGTATTAATTTTTGTATACGTTTCTAGGCTCTATTTTTGTGTTTTTCCCGTGTGAACACCTTGAATTGTTCTTGGCCACTCCATTGCACTTTTTCTTGTCTTCCCCTTGACTTTCGACACCGTTTTTCTTTTTACCAAATTGTGTTCCGGCTCACAGTTTGCATGTTATTAAATTTTCTTTGTTTTGTTATGTTCTCGTGCGCCTCGTCTCGCGCATGAACGTGCGTGTTTTTGCTTTTACGTGCCTCGCCACGTCCCCATGGCGTCCGCGCCTTCCCCGTTGCCATCCCAACCATGTACGGGTCCCGTCCCTGCAATTATTTAACCCCCACCCTGCGCTTATGCGCAGGACGAGGGGGTCTCTTTTTCTTATTATTTCTTTAAATTTATTTTACTTTTCTTTTTAATTTAAATTAAACCCCCTCCCCCCCTCCTCTTCTCCTCTCTCTCTTTCTTTCCCTCTCTCTTCTTCTTCTTCTCTCTCCCCGGCCTCTTTCCTTCTCTTCTTCTTCTTCTTCCTCCTCTTCCTCCTTCTTCTTCTTCCTTCTCCTTCCCTCATCCCCTCTCTCTCTCTCTCTCTCTCTCTCTCTCTCTCTCTCTCTCTCTCTCTCTCTCTCTCTCTCTCTCTCTCTCTCTCTCTCTCCCTGCTCCCTTTCTCTTTCCTTCTACTCTTCCTCTTCTCCTCCTCCTCCTCCTTCTTCTTCTTCCTCCTCCTCCTCCTCCTTCTGTCGTCTCCACCTCCCCCACCTCCTTCTCCTCTGCCGCATGTCCGCCGCTTGGTCGCCGCCACCACTGCCACCCCCGATCCAAGTCGCCACCACTTGCGCAAATTCCCCCCACCCCCCATTTACCCTCACCCTCACCCCCCATTTACCCTTTCCCCCTGCATTTAACCTTACCCCCCCAACCCTTTCCCTCATCCACCCCCCCCCCCCCCCCCCCAATTACTAATTAACCCCCCTCCTATTGATCCCTGCCCGCCCGTCCCATTAACCCCACCCCCCCATCTAGCTCAACCCCACCCTCATTTCCCTCCAATTAAGCCCCCCTTCCCACCCTCTCACCCCCACCCCTCTTCGCCCCCTTCGTTTGTGGGTGTTCGCATGTCTTGCAGGAGTTGTACGCAGTTGTTCGCATGCCGACACGTGTTTGTGTTCGTGAGCTCGTTCATGCGCTGTTTCGCGGGTCTTCACGCGTGAGGACGCGCGGCCGCTTCATTTGTGCCTGGGTGCAATTGCTATTCACACGTAGCTGGGTACACCATTTTTCATTATAAAATTGTAAAAGCCCTTAAAAACACCAAAAAAATTAATAAAAATTAATAAAAATTTCTAAAATTTTATTTAAAAATAACAAGAAATTAGCTGAAATTTTTCTTACCGAATTGGAAAATTTTCTAGTTTATTTTGTGGGTTACCATGTAGAGAATTAATTGCAAAAAATTAACAACTTTTAAAATCCTTCAAAATTCATTAAAAATTGAGAAAAAATCATTAAAATCAATAAAAATTAAATTTAAATTTAAAAAAATCACAAAAAATTCCATCAATGCATTTGACTACTTTTGGAATATTTTATAAGCTGAAAATGCCTTGACACATGATCACCCTATTATTTTAAGGCCAAAATGCTAAAACTTTTACTTAAATTCATAGAAATTTCATTTTAAATTCCAAAAATAGGCTGAAAAAAATACTAAAAAATACAAATCCATTGTTCAAGCCTGATGGTTCAATTCTCACTCAGGGTTGATTGACAAAAGCTAGTTATTAAATTTATTTTTAAAGAAAACCATAATAAATCAAACATATTTTTTTTAAACACTAACAACGAGAAAAAAAACACATAAATCACAATAAAAATAATAACAACACCCAAACACTAATTTGAATTAACTAAATCAAATATGACCCAACTAACTTCGCTTCATATTTCTTTCTTTAAAAATACGGTGTTTTATTGTTTTTCAATAGTGGCTTTTGTTTTTTGTTGGACTCATTGCATCTTGGGATCCATCCGTGCACCCTCACTCTTGCATACACACCCCTTCCAGGTATTTATATTTTCTACTTTATTTCTTTATTGTCACCCCTTAACCACAATTAATTGTTAAAATGAACTTAAATCACCCACTTTACCACGCGCACTCGCGCCAAACACACATTTTTCTAAACAAATAAAATGAACCATTCATTCACTTAGCACGTACTTCATGTGCTACAGACGCATCTAAGTTTATTAAAAATAAACCCGCCGCCACAAGTGCACGCACTACACAAAAAGTGCTAAACACACACTTAATTTTTAATCAATGAATATGCATTTAGAGACCTGAGTTTGGGTATCGAAGTCTGAGATCCATTTAAAGCACCATTTCACCCTAATAATTTGTAATTAATATTTTAAGAAAAAACTGCAATTTTTTTATTACAAACTAATAAAATTTCACCCATTTTTAATAATTTATTAAAATGAACCCTTCACTAAAATCATTCTTCTCACTGCACTTTTTCCCATTTTCAATAAATGTGCTTCGTGGGATGGGCACATGCAGTTTTTTGAGTTGTCATTGCTTACAAATGCCTGGTTATATCCAGAGTGGGTTATTGCTTACAAATGCCTGGTTATATCCAGAGTGGGTTATTGATGTATTATGGTTTGATTGCATGATACGATTACGAGTGCGGTCTGTAGTTTTCTTTTTTGCATGATACGGGGTCTCGAGTGCATATCTGTTACATAGCATAAAGCTTTCGATCGCATATGTGTAGAGATCATGCCAAATTTTTTCTAAGATGTGGATTGTTTGGGGTGGTCAGTCAATTAGTCACATCTGTGTATGCTTATTCTAGTCGATTTATTTTTTATGGATATTATATTGTTTTCCAAGCATTCAATGTGATTGTCTGTGTGTGCGGTGTGTGTGTGTAATCTAGTTAGAGCCCCAAGAGGAACACCAAGGAAAAGGGAATTCTCTTGCAAGAAAATCTATCTTGTAACATCAACAAGCTTTTTTATTAGGTTTTATATGATCACAATGAAGAAAAGAACACCAGGCACAACAAATCGTCATGCAACATCATGTAGATCTCCCACGGATTTGATAGAATCAACCATATTCTTCAATATCTTCACAAAATCCATCAATATAACAAAGAAAGCAAAGGGATACACCATCTTTGAATGAAAATACATCACATAGTATTTATCTTCAATGTCATCATAGTCTTCTCTCTCAATCTCTCACATACAATCACTCTGTTTTAATAGAATTGGCTATCTCTGACTCTCTCTCTCTCTCTCTCTCTCCATCAATAATATATCATATCCTCACTACAATCTCTCATAATCACTCACAATAATCTTTCTTAGGTCGTCGACACCCCTCCCAAGAGATATGTCTGATATGAAGAGTCACCAGAGCCACTAAAGTGTCCTTTCATAGCTCACCATTGTCACTTCACTTTAGTCTTTACTTGAGTCTTTAGCAGCTACTTCTTTCACTTCTTTTAGCTCTTTTGCACTTGTATTCATCTCTTTCCAAGGTTAGAAAACTTTTCCAAGCTACACTCTCATCCATCAGAACACATACAGAAGCATACAGAACAGTCACAGTACAGTACCAGAACAAAGACAGAACAGAGATAGAACAGAGACAGAAGCTCTACAGAAGGTCTACAGAAGGTCATCAAAACCTCATAACTCATACTCAAACCATTCCAAACTCTCAAAAACTATTCAATAAGCTTTCACAAGATCTCAATCTTCATCAATCATAAATCCATGCTTCATACAGAAGACAATCAGAACAAAACAGAAGCTATACAGAAGGTATACAGAACCAATTAGGACCTATCAAAACATCACAGAACCTCATATCTCCACTGAAAATCATCATGAGCTTCCAAAACATAATCAATATCATCAAAAACACTCTCAAACCACTTCCAAACCAATCAATCATCTCATAAAATCAACCATTCAGCTCTCAAAAATAACAAAAATCAACCAAAAAATAGGTCATTTCAACACTCAACATATCCCCACACTTAATAAGGAAGCGTCCTTGCGACCCAGGAAAAAAAGGAATACAAGTTCATTCAAAAGCTCAACTTTGATCTTCAATATCTCTTCAAAAACAGTCCATCCAACCACGACCCCAACTTATAACATGTATCTGATATAAAAATACAACGAAAGGAAAACCCTTTATACATTAAACACAATATTAGTGAGTTTGGGAATCTCCCAATTCCCATTTTTTGAATACTAAAAATGTGGCACCCTGATAACATACCCATAAGTTTCTCAAAACCATATGATCTGACCTATCATTGGAAAGCGCTTGAAAAATGCAATCTATTGAGCTATAGAGCGCTTGATTTGGAGTTATAGTGTTCAAGTTATGAAAAATCCAAAGATTTGACCATGTGTCCCAAACTTATGGGAATTTTCCATATTCCCCAATATGGTGTTATTAACACTTCTTATCAAACTGGAAATCACAACAAACTTATAAAGGATATAAGAGGTTTCTTCTTCTTCTGCATCAGCATCTTTAACTATCCAACCACGACCCCATCATCACAATTCTCCAGAAATGTAGCTCGCACGAAAGCCAATCGAATAGGCAACCACCACGATCTTATTACATAAATTAACCCACAACACAAACACTACACACAAACACTACACACAACACAACCATCTGAATGACTCCTCCAAAAAGAGAGATTTTATCATTAAAAATCATCCACCATACATGGCAAAGGTATCAATGAAGATGATTCCTCTTGAAAGATTGGTGATTTCGAAAACGTTCCATAGACAAGGATTCATCTACAAATGTCTTGGGAGGATTCTGAAAAAACTGAAGGCATCACATCCTTTCCAACAAGACAAGGTATCTGCTAGGCAAACAGAGGGCATGAAAATATAGGACATCCAACTGGTGGGAGTCAATATTCACATTGACATTCATACAAAGTTTTGGAATGGCCTTTTGATCATTATGGAAATGCCTATGCATATACGCCACGTACCAAGCAAAATGAGCAGTTAATCTCACCGAAGG
Organism: Lygodium microphyllum; assembly: GCF_053477565.2. Classification (NCBI taxonomy): domain Eukaryota; kingdom Viridiplantae; phylum Streptophyta; class Polypodiopsida; order Schizaeales; family Lygodiaceae; genus Lygodium; species Lygodium microphyllum. The sequence continues at coordinate 160,544,188 of NC_141143.1, forward strand.
ATCTAGAGATTGTGAATATTGGTGAGCAAAATGAATGTAGTTCCGGTATGCTTGACTGGCAGTTGTCCAATCTCCTGGAATTATTGGCCAGTTTATCTAAGGTCCTGTAAGAGAATCATTCGAGCTCCATCCCCTTCTTCTGGAAATCTAATGATCAAACCCGTCATAGTCACTAACCAACTGAGGTGGTTGAGATATAGAAGTGGCAGGAGATGGAAGTGGAATAAGGAAAGTGGATGAAGAGATGGGTAGGCAAAATCATAAAAGGAGGAATAATTTAAAGAAGGAGTGACTGAAAATTTTAGGGAATCACTTAGGAAGGGTGTTAACTGATAAATAGGAAAGGTAGAAGGTACATGAATGGATGGAGAAGGACATGGTGGAGAAGGGGAAAATACTCTATCCTCGATAAAAGAGCAGTATGTAAATATGGGAATTTGAGGAAAAGATTGAGGTTGGAAAAGAAGGGGTAAGATGGTTGTGGAATTGGTTTGATAGAGGGAAAGATATATATCATAACGGTGAGCCATTTGTTGGTAATACAGTAGGGTAGGAACAGAAGGACCTAAGATAGATCTTCTCTGATAGGCATCAAAAAAGGTAGAATCAAATGGATTATGTTTGGAAAGATAAGCTAAGAGATCCACCCTCAGTTGATTAGTGCTCTGGACATAGGTAGGGGCTGTGTTCTGTCTTTGATTTAGGACCACAGAATCAATCATGGTATGCCAGGAATTATCAGGGCAAGTAGCCACTTTGGAGGAGTAACTCTGAAACATGTCATCTATTCGCAACTCCAAATGGTTGATATACAAAACAGCTTGTAAAACCACATCTCCCACATACCAAGCCATATCCACTTCATCTGGAATCAACAAGTCTCCTCATAGATACATATATGACATCAACATGGTATCGGTCGTGACAGAATCTTCAAACACCATACGGACCACCTTTGTCAGCAACTCAGGAGACCAAGCCCCACTCCATCCATCCTCTGGAATAGGTAAATCCATCGTGGAAAGCTTCATGTAGAAGGCCAACTTCTGTTGTTGATAATGGAAAAAGAAAGAATGGTCCGGAGGAACATATTCCTGGAATTGCTCAAATGTAGACCATAGCAAATCCATTCGAGATTGCAATCTTTCCACTTTATATTGGAAGAGAGGACACAAGGTAGCCTGTCTTTGAAGAGCTGCCAAGTCCTGTTGTGAGAGAGAAGGGATCAAGGGAACATGAGGGCTTGGAGAAACAAACCGTGACTCTACCAGTTGATCTTGCAACTGCTTGATTTGGGAAGCTTGTGATTCCACTGTGTCATTAGCAGTCTGTAAGGCTGAAAGTTTGACATTTAAAAGAGTTTGGAATTCTTACGCTTCTTTGGATATCCTCTCCTTCTCCTCTGAGAGGCTAGTAACCTCTGATTGAGCCTCTATTAAAACTGAATCCTCAAAGAAGATATCTCATCTCTTTGGGTTTGAATTAGTTGGGTTTGTTGCTCCATCTGCTTAAACAAATCTGCTAGGGTATCCTTAGCAGAGGCTAACTCGGATGTTGCCTTATGCAACTGGTCCTTAGACTACATCAGTTCTTCATAAAAGGAAGTGTACAGCTGTTGAACACAGGCTATCACTGACAGTTCAATGGAACTCTGAATGTCTTTACATAGGAAAGGAATGGCATCTCCCGAGACTAGACTGTTCAGGGAGGGGACTAATATGTCCAACGAGCCTTCTCGATGTGCTCTGAACAGATTATTACATGTGAGATAACCAAGGAGATCACTGCCAGAGGTAGCAAGAATGGGCACGGAAGGAAGAACTGAAGGAGCTTTATCTGCTACCCGCTTCAAGCGTTTGCGCTGTATGACCAGGGGAGGCGGAGAATCCAAATCCTCTATATCAATTGGTTCTGACTCATCTAAAGGTGGAGGAGGAGGAGGTACTAGATCAGATGGAGGATGTGGAGGCACATTCTTCTGTAAACCTGAGTAGGTCAAGAAGGCAAACAAGTACGATCCATAGGTGACATTGGTAACATTGCCCCTGGTGACTTTGACGAAATGTTGATCCATCTTAGTGAGTAGGTAAGTGCTCCAATCAATAGCTACTCCTTTTAACACCATCCTTGAAGCTGTAAAGAGCTCTTTGGACAAGTAATGGGATGGCGTTTTTGCAGGCATAAACCTGTCTTGGAGAAACTGACAGACCAACTTCCACACAGGATCAGTGATCATGGAAAAGGAAACTCTAGAAGAGTTGATCACCTTCTTAACATTCAGAATTTCCCTGGTCTGCTTTTGTAACAGCTTCAAAATCTCTTCGTTAGAGAAAAGCTAGCGAGTTGTAATAAAGGGTTCACCTTTGGAGGGAAGAGACAAAGCCTTCCCGAGGCCTCGAGGTGTCAAAGTCATGGAAGTACCCTGGACCAGTCCCGACTTCTTGCTATAGGAGATCAGAAACTCGTCACAAATCGATGGATCCTCTGGAAGCAATGGAAAGGAGGCAGCCACGAAAGTGGAGAGTCCCGCCTTCGTGAGAGGCTCAAAAGTGAGTAGGAAAGAGTAATCCCTACTAACTAGTGGGACATACTGGATAGGGGGAGGAGCGTGAGGCGCCATTCAGATGGTTACACACACACCACAGACACAGACAATCAAGGAGAATGCCTGCAAAGCAACAGACAAAAACCAAGGATAAGATAGCAACCAAAACGATAAAACGTGACTCAACCAACTATCCCCAAGCAAACCACAATCTAGAAAAAATTCGACATGACCTCTAGACATATGCGACCGAAAACTTCATGCTATGCAACATGCAAACACCCAAATCCCCGTATCATGCAATAAAGAAAAAACTACACACCGTACCCTTAACTGTAACACATGGACAAATCAGACTACCAAAAAAAACGGACATTAAGACTGGACCATAACTTGACCATCAGTGTCAACTAATAGATTTGTATGCGCCCATCCCACGAAGCGTACTCATTAAAAAGAGGAAATAAGTGCATTGAGGGGAAAATTAATTTAAATGAAAGGTTCATTTTAATAAATTATTAAGAAATGGGTGAATTTTTATTAAGTGATAAACCTTATCAAGAAAATGGCGGTTCCTTTTTAAAATTTTAATTACCAATTATTAGGTTAAAGCGGTGCATTAATCCGAATCCCGAACTTCGATTACCCAGACTGGGTCTCTAGATACAAGTTCATTTATTAAAAATTAAGGTGATGTGGAGCGCTTTTTTTGCCAGCGCGTCCTCTTGTGACGGCTGGTTCATTTTAATTAAAAATATTAAAGTGCCTCTTAAGCGCACTTAGCGCGTGCTAAGTGAACAATGGGTTAATTTTAGTTTAAAAAATGGTGTGTTTAGCGCAAGCGCGCGTGCCATGGTGGTGTTTAGGGTTCATTTTAATAATTAACCGTGGATTTTGGGGTAGCGTAAAAAATAAAAAAAATAAAAGGAAAAGATACCTGGTAGTGGGTGTATGCGAATGCAATGAATGCACTCTTCTCAATCCAAAATATATGTCAGCAATCCAAAAAGAACCAAGGTATCTGGATTTTTTTCTAGATTTTTCAATTTGTATTTTGAATGAAAGAGGTTTTTTTTTTATGAATTTAGGTGTTTCATGAAGTATTTTTACCATAAAATAATCATGGAATAAAATGACACATCATTTTCATCTTAAAAAATATTCCAAAAATAAATAAAAATATTAATGGAGTTTCTAGAAAAATTTTTACAATTAATTTGGAATTTTTTACCATTTTTAATGAGTTTTTTTATTTTGGTATTTTTAAAAGAATTTTTAATTGTAAAATGGTCTTATTTTTTTTTACTGAAATTTACAGGTTAGAAAAATATGGCAATTTGCTACAGAAATATTGGGGATTTTCCAAGATTTTTATGTAAATTTTTGTGAATTTTAAATTATTTTTAATGATTTTTTTTTTAAATTTTCAATGTATTTTGAAGGTTTTCGGGTATTTGAAATTAACAATCCGGGAAAATACCCAGAAATAGACTGCGTGTCAGCTGCGTGTGAACAGCCAGCTACACACCACCTCACGAACCAGCTAACGCGCGTCCCTGCGCGTGAACATCCACTAGTGGGCTCCCGCACCCGAACACGAACAATCTCAATCAACCACACGCGCGTGTGTCAAGGGCTGAGAAAAGGGGCGTATGGGGGGTGTTCTGTTGTTAGATTCCTGTGGGTGGAAACAAGGGCTTGGAGGGAGGTTTTCTGCGGGTGTGAACAGTGCTTAGGGAGGGGTTTGGTGGGTTATCTGCGGGGGAACAGTGCTTGGGAAGGGGGACTTCGATGGGGTAATGGGGTGGTGTGTTTGTGGGGGGGGGGGGGGGGGGGGGGGGCTTAGAGGGAGATTAGGTGTGTGTGTGGTGTGCAGGTGGGCACATGGCGGGGCGAAGGCGGGGTCAACGGCGGCACAGGGTGTGGGCACAGTCGGTGGGGGCGGCGCAGGGTGCGGGCACAATCGGCGGGGGCGCAGGGCGCCACAGAGACTTCACGGCGGCGGGGAGGAGCACTCGGCGGCGCCACATCGACGGATGGCGACGTTCGGCGGCGGACAAGGAGGACGCAGCACGGCTGCAACCAAGCGGGTGCAGCGGCACAGAGGGCGACGGCACAGGCGCTCGACGGCGAGGGCGCAGGCCACAATGGCGAACGCGTCCAAAGGCGGGGCCACAGGGCGTCGGGCGCGCAGCAGACGAGGAGGGAGCATCGCGTCAGCTACCAAGCGGAGGCGCAAGGCCACAGGGCGGCGTCCAGCAGGCGGGTGGAGGAGAAGGAGGGAGGAGAGGAGCGGGCACGACAGGGTGAGGGATGGAGAGAGGGAGGGAGGTAGTTGGGGGGGAAGGGGTCAGGGAGAGAGAAGGGTGGGGGGGATAGGGAAGGGTGTGGGAGGGGAATGGGCGAGAGGGCCCATGGGATGGGTATAGGGGAATGGGCGGGGGCCCATGGGGGGTGCCGATAGGGAAATGGGTGGGGGCCATAAAAGAAAGGCGTGACGAAATCGAAATAGCGCCGAGATGGAGATACGGGTCACGCGGACACGATCAGGGCACGTGAAGACGCGGGAAATTGAAAACGGGCGTGTTCACGCACGGGACGAGGCACGTGAAAACACGTAAAAAGAAAGAAAAAGTAATATCTCCCAATCCGAACGTCAAAACGAAATGTCATAAAAACAAAAATTGGGCAAGACGGCAGGGGAAAGAGAGGGAAAACACGCAACGGGAGTTCCGAGGGGGGTAAAGGGCGTTCACATGCAAAAATGGAAAAAACGGGTCCAAAAACACAATTAAAAATTAATATCGAAAGATCCGTGCATCGGAACGAGGTTTAGAAAAAAGAAAAAATGTGCAAAAAAACGTGCCCGACAATCCTATCCCATCAAAACATAGTTCCGACTGAGATAAGATGCGTTCACGTGGGAAAAACTAAAAAAACAAACCCAAAAATGGAATCGGAAATTAATATTGGACAAACCGTTCGCCGGAAGGACATGCAATAAAAAGGAAAAATGTCCACAGGAAGAGGGGTACAAGTTTGTCATGTCAAAATGCAGTTCCGGCAGAAGTAGGAGGGGTTCACATGCGAAAAACACCAAAAACACATTGAAAAAGTAATAATTAAAAATCCAGAAGTCGAAAGAGGGTGCAAAAAAAAGGAAAAAGGTGGGGGAAGGCGCGATGGACACGGCTGTTAAATCAAATTGGAATTCCAATGCAAACAGGGCAGGTTCACATGGAAAAATGTCAAAAAGACGCACGAAAAAGTCTCGAGAAATCGCAAAATTAATATTGGACAAACCATGCATCAAAATGACACGGAGTAAAAAGGAAAAATGTCAGGGGAAAAGTGTTTGTCAGGGCCATGATGTCAGATCACGGTTCCGAAACAAGCAAAGCACGTTCACATGGAAAAACCAGCTAATGTGCGTAAAATGCTTCAAAAATTAATAACTCGATAACCGTGCACCGGAACAGGGGTAGATAAAAAGGAAGAATGGTCAGTTCAAAGGGACGAATAGGACTATAAGGTTGGACGGGGATTTCAGTGAACGTAGGGTGCATACACTTGGCAGGACCGCAAAATCAGGGAATGAAGGAAAACTGCAAGGGAACAGCCCCGAGGGTGGGTGAAAAATGAACGGGTGGAATGGAAAGGGACCCCAACAGGGTAAAAGCAAGGCATGGCATACATGCATTAGCACATTGAGGCATATGCAAAGGGTATGCAATGTAGACGCGCAGGGACGTGTCCCCACACTTAAAACCTTAACGGGTAGGGTGAACCGAGCAACAAGGACCTAGGACCACACAACAGACCATCCACTAACGTCCCCACACTTAAAACATGAACGTCATTGAGAAACAGAAGGTGTAGGGTTAGAAAAACTTGGCCCATATTGTAGAGAATCAAGGTTGATTGTCGATGGCACTTCCTGTGTTGTTGTCGGCTGCAGGAGGTACCAAGGCATCTTCACAGCACACGTCCTTCATGGCAGGGACCACGCGGCAGCACCCAGGGAGATAGCTGGTTAAAGGAATCACAGGAAATTTATCAATGATGAGGAATGTTGCACTCAACTCACAATCACTCCAAGGGAATGAAAGAACTGTCACGCGCCCCATGACTAATATCACTCGAGGAATAATGATTAAAACCCATATCTCGTACCCGGTTTAGAAATCGACAGGGGAATGGTGCAGAGGGAGTATGCCAGGGTGCACAGTTGATGATGCATTAGTGCGTCCAACCCATCTAGCATAGGTGCAAGGAGGAAGGCAAGGGAGCCTTACAGTGCAGTGTACAGAACAGGGTGACGTGTCCTGTGATGATGGCAGAAACCCACCCCGTGGGTGCATAGGGAAACGGGAACGTACCTGACTCCAAGTGTCATAACGTCCCTCAATCTCATCTCTCGGTAATTGATTGAAGAAACTCCAGTCACACTCATCCCACCCTCTGTCTCATGCTCTGCTGATAGATACAGGAGGGCAACCCTTTCCTGAAACCCATTGATGTAATCCTCACAGTCACTTATGCAAAGGTTGTATGCCTTGTGCACATTTGATGGTGCAACTGTGCATCCCGCCCTGTGCTAGCATACGGTGCGGGAAGAAAGGCCAGGGAGCTGTATGGTGCAGTGCACAAAAACAAATTGTGCTTTATGCATTGAGAGGCCCATCGCGTGCGTGCAACACTGCATTCACACATCATACCTCTCTGTTGAATGTAAAGGGCAGAGACTGGTCACTCATTCCACCCTCTGTCTCACACTCATTTAATAAATACAGAGGGAAACCCATACTCACATCCCCATCCAGTTAGGATGAAAGCTCACATCACTCAAGGGGTTGTCAATGAAGATCGTGTCGTCAGTTGTTGAAGAGGCATACCCAGGGAGGTAGCCATCAGATCGAACGTTGAGTTGGATAGGACATGTCATCTACCAGAGGACAGTTAGACGCTCTGCAGAAAGACCCACGACACAGCGTACCAAGGGAGGTAGCTTTGGAATTGAATCCTGGGATATCAATTGACGAATCCACTTTCTGGATTGCTGGGTGTTGCCACCTTTTCCACAGCCAGCTTCTCGCCCAAGGGTGTTTGCTACCTTTTCTTGGAACGAGGCTTGCTATGACAGGGAATTTCTTCCTTTTCTCCCATAACAGATTTGTTTTTCATGTTTTCTTTTTTTTTCTTTTTTTTTCTTTCTTTTTTTCTTATTTTCCCCTATTCCCGAGGGTGTTTCCACCTTTTCTCGAAGAATAGGTCGGCATGACAGGGACCTAAGTCCTTTTCTCCAATGACCGATATGTATATTTTTTTCTTTTCTTTTTTTCCTCTTCGAATTAAGCAAGGGAATGGTGGAAATACCATTTGTCAGAACCCACCTTGCCACTGTCGCTGGTGGAAAATAGAGGATAAGAGATCAAGGTTGGAAGGTGGGGTTGAGGGGACAGAGGGTTGCGTCCACCTCATCAGGAGTGGCTAGAGAACTGCTATCAGAAGTAGCATCATAAGAATGACAATGCCACGCCAACGAGGGAAAGGATCAGGTGACCGTGATTATCAAGATCCCCAAGGAGGGAAGTACTTCTTCAGGCGATATCCATTGATCAGGAAGGGATCATCAGAGGCATCAACGGTCTGCACTTGGACAGAGCCATTAGGATTGACAGCAAGTACCTTATATGGGCCCATCCACCGCTGTTGGAGCTTGCCAGGAAACTTGCCAAATTGTGAATCATAGGCTAGGACAAAATCACCTTCCTTGAACTCCTTGTGCTTGATGAAGCTGTCATGGTAAGCCTTACGTCGAGCTTGCGTGGCTTCCATGCACTGTAGAGCCATCCTGCGAGTTTCGTCCAAACATTCCAGGTGCAGGAGATGGCGTTGCAGTGAATCATCGTCCCCCAAACGCTCTTTGATAGCCACTCGCAAAGAGGATAATTCCAGTTCAACAGGGAAAATAGCTTCTATACCATACACCAGCTGGAAGGGTGTCTGTCCTGTTGCTACTTTATGGGAGGTTCTGTACGCCCAGAGGGCCTCTGTAAGTCGATCATCCCAGTCACGACGATGTGCGGCAATCGTCCTTGTCAAGATTGAGCAGAGGATTCGATTGGTGACTTCGACTTGGTCGTTGGCTCTAGGGTAGTAAGGAGTGGACTTGCGATGGCGGATCTTATACAGTTCCGTCAACTCCTCCATGATTTTGTTAAGGAAATGAGTCCCTCTGTCACTTACCAGCTCTAAGGGACTGCCAAAATGGGTGATGATATTCTCGTACATGAACAGGGCCATGATGTTACCATCGTCCCGCTTGAGGGCTTTAGCTTCACACCACTTTGTAACATAATCCGTACATACGAGGATGTATCTGTTCTGCTTCCTTCTGCTGGGAGGATCGATTGGGCCTACGAAGTCGATGCCCCACTTCTCAAACGGCTTTAGGGGAAGAATGGGTTGCAGTGGCATGGCACTTGTCTTCATGGGTTTCCCCATTCTCTGACAAGCATCACATCTTTTACAGTAATCATAGGCATCCTTATAAATGGTAGGCCACCAGTAACCTGCTAGCAGAGCCTTCCTGGCTGTGGCTTCTCCTACAAAGTGGCCTCCACATGGCTCGTCATGGCAAGCCTTCAGAACAATCCCAATCTCACCTCCTACAACACATCTTCTGAGCACTTCATCTTTGCCTTTCTTGTACAGTGCACCGCCTAACAGGGTGTAGGGGGCTGATTCTAACATAAGCTTCTTCCTTTCCCAACTAGAAATACCAGGAGGGTACTGTTGGGTTGCCAGCAGATTGGCAATGTTTGCATACCAGGGGGTTACAATTTCTACCAAGAATAGGGAAGCATCAGGGAGGTCTGGATCATCCTGCTCCTCGTTTGCAGTTTGTGGGATACGCGACAGATGATCAGCCAGAACATGGGAACGACCAGGTTTGGTAATCACCACTGTATAGTTATGTTCCCTATCAGTGACTTTTCGGCTTGCATAATAGATGGGTTGATCCAACTTCGAGGAGCCCTTCTGACAGAGAGCTGCGTCTAAGCCTTCAATTGATGCATCAGTGTGTACATGGAACTCCTTCGTCCAATCAGGAGGTTGCAGAATGGGTGCCTCAATCAGACACTGCTTCAAAGTGTTGAAGGCTTTGTCACATTCTTCTGTCCAAACAAAATCTGCATCTTTCCTCAGAAGCTTGTGCAAGGCGATTGCCTTTGTTGCAAAATGGGCTATGAACCTTCTATAGTAACTCACATGGCCTAGGAATCCCCTCAACTGTTTGAGGTTGGTGGGTGCTGTCAAAGCTGCAATCTTTTCGATCTTTGCAGGGTCTGTTGATATCCCTTGTGCAGAGACAATGTGGCCCAACAGAACTCCAGAAGAGACCCCAAATATGCATTTGTCGGGGTTGAGAGAAATCCCATACTCCCGGCATCGGTCAAAACATTATTCTAGGTGTCCCCAATGTTCACGGATCAAACTATAGACACAGAAGTCATCCAAATATACATCAATAAAGTCGTGCAGATGATTTTGGAATGTGGCCATCATGACTCGTTGGAAAGTAGCAGGGGCATTGCAAAGCCCAAACGGCATCACTCGATAAGCGTAGGTCCCCCATTCTGTGGTGAAGGTTGTTTTGGACTGGTCCTCTTCTGCTATCTACACTTGGTTATATCCGTTGAATCCATCTAGCAAGGAGTAAAGCTCATGGCCTGCCACTATGTCCAACAGTTGGTCTGTGAAAGGGATAGGAAAGTGATCCTTCTTGGTCTTGGAATTCAACTTGCGGAAATCCACACATATACGAAGCTTGCCATTCTTCTTGGGTACAACCACGATGGGTGAGACCCATTCACTATTTGCCAGTGGATAGATGAACTCGGCTTCCAGAAGCTTCAGTAGCTCTACTTTCACCAATGTGGAATAATTCAGATTCATTCGCCTCTGTTGTTGCCGTACTGGCTTGGCATCAAGCTCCAAGTCAATATGATGCTGACATATTGTGGGATCAATCTCCTTTAGGTCTTTGTAGGACCATGCAAACACGTCCAAATTCTCTTTCAACAAGTTGTACAAGGTTGACAACTCCTCTTTCGGTAGGCTGCTACCCACCTTCAAATGGCATTCAATGCCATCTACATCCACAAAAGTTAACTACCTTTCACCTTCTACTTCATAGATGAAGGTCCCGCGGACTGCTTCTGGAAACAGATCTGACTCCTTCAAGGGAGTGGTGTCCTAATCTGATGTTCCACTAGAACCAACTTCTTCTTTTGGTGGAGACTTAGGTTGCTCCTTGAGATGTTGAAATGGGATTAGAGCCATTTCGGGCTTGGTTTCAAGATTAGTTACCTCTTGGCTTGAAGACTCATCTTCTGATGACGCATCCAGGAACGTCACATAACAGGGACCCTCTGATGCCTGTTGGAATCGTGAGACTAGTGCTTGTTGGCACAGTGCATCATCATCATCTTTCTTTGGCAAGGATGGTTGAGGACGGCATGAGCCACTACTGAAAGACGGCTTGTTCTTCTTCAACCATTTCTTGTAAAGATTTTGCATATGAGAAAATCCATTTACCAGACCAAATGGTACCATCGACATTCTGTCCCACAGCATGAGCTTGTGTGCTTCTGATGCTTCTGGAACTTCTTCTTCATATGTATCCTCTTCAGGTGGGATAGACTCTTCCATCTCGCTTTCATAACCTTCTTCTTCCATATCATCTCCATCCTCTTCTGTCTCTGTCTCTATCTCTGTCTCTGGCTCCGGCTCTGTCTCTGGCTCTGGCTCTGGCTCTGGCTCTGTAGGAGCTCTGTAAGAGAAGAACAGGTTCTCTGTTTCATCTTCTGCTTCTGTCTCTGGCTTTGCTCTGGCTATGTAACAGGAAGAGCAGTACATCCATGCTTCTATCTCATTGTCAGAAGTGATTTCGGAAATCGTTCCTGGTTCAGGCAGGAGGTATTCACCCATTTATAATGGCTTTGCATCTTTTGGGAGTCGGCTTACAGTATCCACTAATAAGGAATGTTCCCCTATTTTCTTGGGAATGATCTATTTGACAGCATCTTCGTCTGCTGATGTTCCATCTATAGCCTCATTAGGGGAGTCAGAAGATAATTCCAAGGAGGTGGATCCATGTCCTTTTTGAGAACCATATAGCTTCAGCACCACTTTGTTAGGTCCTCGACCCAAGGTCAAAGTTCCTTTGAACCAATCCGTCCTTGCTCTGGCTTCAAAAAGCCATGGTCTGCCTAGTAACAGAGGGTAGGATGTACCATAAGAGTTTGGCTTCACCACTGGATAGGTTAGCCAATAATCTTTTCCAGCCACTGTAGTCTTTACATACGGGAGAATGCCCAAAGGCTTGATTCTGCTCTGATCCGCCAGTCTGATGAGCCATTGGGTTGGTTGCACACCTTATAGGCCTAGATCCTTCATTGTCACATCCATCATAATGTTCACTGATGACCCACCACCAATCAGTGCATTTGCAATGAAGCATCCTTCTATCCACACACCAGTCTTTGGGGTACCCGGATCTAGGAAGGCATTAGCCACGTCCACTTCTTTTACAGGCTCTGGAGCTTTGTTGGACTTTGTTGCTGTTGAGGGAGCAATCCTTAAGCCACGTCTTCTTGTCAGTATACTTTTGAACCTTTTTCGGCAACTGGGAGACAACATCAACAATTGTCGGAATGTGAGGTTTGGTTTAAATGTATCTAAATCTCTGACCAGATCGTATTCCTTAATAGGATCCATTGGCTTCTCTAACCGGTTAGGGAATGGGGCAACACCCATTTTCATTTTCCTTTTTTCTTCCAACAGGGGCATCAGGGGGACTTCTTCTGCCACTTATGGCACTTCCTCCTCTTCTATCTCTTGGACCTCTGGTCCTGTCTCTGGAACTATCTGTGTGACTCTTTGTGGCACTGTAGTGCTCTGTACGGCACTGTCAAGCTCCGTTCTATTCTGTTCTTCTATTGGAATATTGAACTTCACTATTCTAGCAGGAGGATTATTTTCTTTCTAGATAGGTGGTTCCTTCTTCTTTGCACGCATGATGGCAGCAACTTCCAATTCCACTAAATTGGAGGTAGGCTCTTGGGCCTTGGACGAATTATCAGTAGCACTATTTTTTACTAGGGCTGGGCTTGGACAGTCTTTTGCAGTGTGGTGGCCTTCTCCTTTGCATCGACTGCATAAGGGCTTATAATCCACTGACCTTCTGGGATTTGGACAATTTGGTGAAATGTGTCCCTTTTCTCCGCATCTGTAACACTCCACTTCTGATCTCTGACCACCACCAGACTGTCTTCCTCTGTAACTTTGAGAGGGAAACCTTCTGGGTCCGAAATTAGGACCAAACTCTCTAGGCTTGGGTCCAATATCCTATGTTGTCATTTTGGATTCCAGCAAGTTGAATCTTGCATCTTCTTCCTTTCTTCTCCTATCATGCATCTCCTTCAGAAAGAAAATATCCTCTGTATGGTTCTTCCGTAAACAATAGGAATAGAAGGCTCCAGGAATGGTTGGTTTTCGTGTACATTCAGTGGCTAAATGGCCTGCTTGATGACACTTACCACACCAAGTATTTGACCGCATAACATCTCTTCCTGCTCCTGCAACGTTGGATATGCTAGCGGTATTCACTTTCAGCGTCTGTAGCTGCTCTGTAATCACATCCATCAACTCCTTTTTTATATTTGCAACTGAGTTGGATAAACAATCCTTCAAGCTTTCTCCTCCTGAGGTACTGGTAGTAGGGTTTTGAGGAGTCTCTGTAATCACTGCATAAACAGGTTGGGCTGGTGCAGAGGGGTCTCTGTTCTGATTCTGATTCAGAGCTCATGTTTGAATTGTTGGCTGTTGGCTCCAGTTGGTAGGGTTCCACTGTTGCTGCTGATTTGGCATTGGGAAAATTGGTTGGGACCATTGTTGTTGTGGTTGAACCATCATTTGAGGCATTGATTGTGGCCACTGTGGATTTGGTGCACTATACTGTGATATTGGGGGCATCTGTTGGTAGGGGTAGGGGACAATCCCTGGGACTGCATTTGGTGGGTACATCCTTCCTGGCATCAGAGGAGGTAGGACTCCTCTTCCTCGATTCATCGCCAATCTAGCTTCCACTTCATTGTACAGTCTTGCACCTTCTGTTTGCAGCTTGCAGTGTGGCTGGTCTTTGCAGCTCCACAAACTTACGGACTTCTGGTTGTAATCCTCTGAGAAACACCTAGATTATGGTTAGTCCATCTCTTCAGGATGGATTCCATTCGTGAGACATAAGCTTCTACTCTTTCTCCAGAGGATTGACTTAGGTTCATAAATTCCTCTCACATCCGCTCTTCAAAATCTTCACGCCTGAATTTAGTGAGGAAGGCCAACTTTAGGTCGTCCCATGTGCCAAAAGTTCATGATGCTTGTCTCTCATACCACTGAAACGCCGCGCCCTTGAAAGTGGTGGGGAATATTGCTAACCAATGCTCAGGGGTTCTAGCATTGTTAGCCACACATGCTATCATAAACTCTGCTACATGAAGATCGGGATCTTCATTGTACTCTCCCTTAAAAACTGGCAATGGGACTACATTCGCTGGCTTGTCATCAATATTTCTAGGACGGATTTGGCTTGGAAGTGGACCTCCAGCAGGATGAGGAAGGGCTTGATGTGCCATTGGGACTTCTGTAAAGAGTTCCGCAAGGGCATCAAAGGCGGCTTCTACTGCGAGCTCGTTCTCGGCTTTGATTCTTGCCTTCTCTCTTCTCACGTACCTCTGGACTCGTTCTAACGCTTGCCTCTTTATTGCGTCATTCATCAGGGGGTTGGCTCCACTATGTTATTAGTGCTCCACAGAGGGTTAACAGAAGGCTTCAGCCTCTGGAGGACTCTCTTGCCAACATTTCTTCTACTTCTTCCTTTTCAACGTCTCTGAATTCTGCTTTCATGCCACTGCACAAAGGAATGTATTCGGTTCTGAAGGTGTCAAAATGCATACGTCTAAGCATTGTGGTGGTGCCATCATCATAGTAATTCCAGCTTCTGATGGTTTCAACAATGTATGTTGTGAAAAACACTCTATCTACCAACTTCCAGTGGGTTGCCAATTGAACAAACAGAAGATTATCATAACACCAAGCATCCCACGTATCTTGCTCTTGAGCATCCACGAACAAATTCCAACTCTTTTTCTTCTTGTCTTTGTGAACCTCCACAGACCAAGACTCCTGAAGCTTCTTCACAATATCCCATTTGATGATGTCTTGGAAACTTCTCAATGAATGCCAAATCTTCCATGGATGGTCATTCTCTCTGTTTCTGCTCTTCAGTTTGTTCCCAAACAGTTTGCCACCAAGATGCAAGTTTCTACTGCTTCAACAGAAAGAGGAAACTGTCCACCACATAGAGCATGCATCATGATGGTGATGTGTTTCCGCCATTGTGGGATGAACTTCTTGTGGAAAGTGGCTTTGATTATGAGAAATTCCAACTCTTCACTGGAAGAAGGAACTTTACAAATATCCATTGAATTCTTATCTTCTTGGCAATGCCATTTCCTTCATTTTCAGCCTCTTCTGGTGCTTGTTGATGGCAAGATTCCCCAGCTGCGCACCAAAAACATGGAGCCCCAAGAGGAACACCAAGGAAAAGGGAATTCTCTTGCAAGAAAATCTATCTTGTAACATCAATAAGCTTTTTTACTAGGTTTTATATGATCACAATGAAGAAAAGAACACCAGGCACAACAAATCTTCATGCAACATCATGTAGATCTCCCACGGATTTGATAGAATCAACCATATTCTTCAATATCTTCACAAAATCCATCAATATAACAAAGAAAGCAAAGAGATACACCATCTTTGAATGGAAATACATCACATAGTATTCATCTTCAATGTCTTCATAGTCTTCTCTCTTAATCTCTCACATACAATCACTCTGTTTTAATAGAATTGGCTATCTCTGACTCTCTCTCTCTCTCTCTCTCTCCATCAATAATACATCATATCCTCACTACAATCTCTCATAATCACTCACAATAATCCTTCTTAGGTCGTCGACACCCCTCCCAAGAGGTATGTCTGATATGAAGAGTCACCAGCGCCACTACAGTGTCCTTTCATAGCTCACCACTGTCACTTCACTTCAGTCTTTACTTGAGTCTTTAGCAGCTACTTCTTTCACTTCTTTTAGCTCTTTTGCACTTGTATTCATCTCTTTCCAAGGTTAGAAAACTTTTCCAAGCTACACTCTCATCCATCAGAACACATACAGAAGCATATAGAACAGTCACAGTACAGTACCAGAACAAAGACAGAACAGAGATAGAACAGAGACAGAAGCTCTACAGAAGGTCTACAAAAGGTCATCAAAACCTCATAACTCATACTCAAACCATTCCAAACTCTCAAAAACTATTCAATAAGCTTTCACAAGATCTCAATCTTTATCAATCATAAATCCATGCTTCATACAGAAGACAATCAGAACAAAACAGAAGCTATACAAAAGGTATACAGAACCAATTAGGACCTATCAGAACATCACAGAACCTCATATCTCCACTGAAAATCATCATGAGCTTCCAAAAAATAATCAATATCATCAAAAACACTCTCAAACCACTTCCAAACCAATCAATCATCTCATAAAATCAACCATTCAGCTCTCAAAAACAACAAAAATCAGCCAAAAAATAGGTAATTTCAACACTCAACACTAGTTGAATGGCACCTAAAGCTCCTCCTCCAGTCCAGTACATCTCATTGGTCTCTCATGATTATTCTTTATTGTTGGAGTTTGAAATTATTGGCAAAGCAGGCTTAGCCAAGTTCATCACACTCTCATTACCACCTCATTACCACTCATCCCAAAAGATACTGATACTTGTGATCAGTTTCTAGCCTCTTACACTAAGAGGTCTGGTCCTGTTAGAGGAACCGTTGTCCAATTGACGCCTAAAAGTTTGGGCAAGGCTCTGTCGTTACCCTATTGGGGAGACTATTTCCCTACTGCTAGACAACTGTTCTCGAATGAGGATATCCTTAAATTGTTGCAGAAGCAGACCCAGGATGTGTTGGATCCCAAGAAGGTTCTTACCACTTCTAACATTAGTGTCTCCATGATCTCCAATCCTGTGTGGAAGCAGCTATGCCAGTTCCTTCAGAACAGGTTTATGCCTGCCAAGACACCCTCTAATTACCTTTCAAAGGAGTTGTTTACAGCTTCTAGAATTGTGTTAAAAGGCATAACAATTGATTGGAGTTCCTACCTTCTGTCCAAAATGGATCAACACTTTGTCAAAGCTACCAGGGGTAATGCAACTAATGTTACATTTGGTTCCTACCTTTCTGTCTTTTTGGCATATGCCGCCCCTTCGAAGAAAGTTCCTACCTTGATAGTTGATCCACCAGATGCTCCTCCCCCTACTGAACACTCTGATGTTGTCATTGAGAATCTTGATCCTATCCTCTTGTGGTAGTTCAAAGGAAACGCTTAAAACGAGTGGCTAAATCAGCCCCAGCTCCTCCTCCAGTATCTGTTCCTGATCAATCTAGAAGTCACCTACCAATTTTTCTCACAAAGCCGAATCTTTTCAGAGCACATCATGAGGGTACTCTGGAGATTTCCATCCCTTCAGTGCAACACTTGGTAACTGGAGATGCAATTCCCTTCCTATGTCAAGATGTCTAGCGTTCTATTGAGCTCTCAGTGACTGCATGTATCCAACAACTCTATTCCTCTTGCTATGATGAAGTCCAACAGACCAAAGAAGAGCTAACAAAAGCAAATGCCAAGCTAGCTTTTGCTCGTGAATACTTTTCTAATCTTTGTACCCAAATGGAGCAACAAACTAAGATCATTCATGCTCAGAAAATGAAAATTTCTAGTTTGCACACTCAGTTGGCTGACACTACAACCCAAGTGGTTAATGTGACTAAGAAACGAGATAGATTGTTGACAGAGGAGCTTAAGATAGCAAATACCACCTTAGACCAGAGCAGAAACCAAATTCAGCACCTTAACAATTAATTGGTCCAGTCAGTTCTTCACAAAGCTCTATTGTGCAACCAGTTCATTCTTTGACCCCTGCGGACTTGGCAGTTCTCCAAAGACAAGCCAAATTATGTTTGTTGTTTCAAGCTAAAGTGGAAAGATTGCATCCTAGGATGGATCTATTATGGTCTACATTTGAGCAATTTTAGGAGTATGTTCCTCTCGACCATTCCTTTTTTGTCCACTATCAGCTGCAAAAGTTGGCCTTCTATATTAAGCTCTCAACGATGGATCTACCTCTTCCAAAGGATGGTTGGAGTGGAGCTTGGTCTTCTGATTTGCTGACAAAAGTTGTCCGTATGGTCTTTGAAGATTCTGTGACTTTGGATACCATGCTGTTGTCTTATATGTATCTACGAGGTGATATGTTAATTCCAGATGATGTAGATCTAGCTTGTATGTAGGAGATGTGGTCTTACAAGCTCAACCGTTTGGAGTTGAGGATAGATGAAATGTTCCAGTGCTATTCTTCTAAAGTGGCTGCTTGCCCTGACACTTTATGGTATTCAATGATTGATTCTGTAGTCTTGAACCAACAACCAAATAAAGCCTCTACTCATGTGCAGAACACTAATCAATTGAGGGTGGATCTTTTAGCTCATCTTTCCAAGAACCATCCATTTGATTCATCCTTCTTTGATGCCTACCATCGACGATTTGTTTTAGGTCCCTCTGTTCCTAGCTTATTTTATTATCAAAAAATAGCCCATCGCTATGATGCTTATTTTTTCATTTATCAATCCAACTCGGCAGCCATCTTACCTCTCCTTTTCCAACCTCAGGGTACTCCTCAAATTCCAATCTTTACCTACTGTTCTTTCATTGAAGATCGAGTTTTTTCTACTTCTCTGCCTTGTCCTTCCCCATCTATCCATATACCTTCCACTTTTCCTGCTTATCAATTAACACCTTTCTTAATTGATTCACCTAAATTTTTAGCTAATCCTTCTTTAGCTTATTCCTCATTTTATAATTTTGCCTACCCATCTCTTCATCCTCTTTTACTCATTCCTCTTCCATCTCCTACCACTTCTATTTCTCAACCCCCTCAGTTGGTTAGCGGGTATGAAGGATTTGATCAGTATATTCCTAGAAGAAGAGGATGGAGCTCAAATGATTCTCTTACGGGACCACAGATTAATTCCGGGGGACTGGATAACTGCTAGTCAAGTATACCAAAATTATCTCCATTTTTCCCAACAATATTCACAATCTCTAGATCCTTCGGTGAGAGTGACATCCCATTTTGCTTGGTACCTAGCATATATGCATAGGCATTCCCATAACCATCAAAAGGCTATTCCCAAGCTCTGTATGAATGTCAATGCAAACATTGATTCCCAACAACTGGATGTCCTATATTTTTATGCCCTTTATCTCCCTAGCAGATACCTTGTTTTGCTCGAAAGGATGTATTGTCTTCAATTCTTTCAGAATCCTCCAAAATCTTTTATAGATGAATCCTTGTCCATGGATCGTTTTCATAATCATCAAGCTTTCAAGAGGGATCATCTTCACTAATACCCCTCGATGTATCTTCTATGCTTCTTAATGATATATCTCTTTTTTGGAGGTGCCATTCAGATGGTTGTTTTGTGTTTGTGCTTTATTAATTTTTATGTGATGAGTTTGTGTTGGTTGAATAATGGATTTGTTCGAGAGCTCTCTTTTTTATTATTGACACTAATAGTCATGGTGGATAGAAAACCTATGATGCAACGCTGAGGAACCTCTTATATCCTTTACAAATTTGACATGACTCTCTATTGTTTATAAGATGCGTTACTGAATAACGATGTTTTCCTTTAGTTGTATTCTTTCTTAGATACAAGTGACAAAGTTGGGGTCCTGGTTGGGTGATTATTAAAGACCGAAGATCAAATTGAGCTCTTTACTAAACTTATATTCTTCTTTTCCTTAGGTCGCAAGGACACTTCCTTTCTAAGTGTGGGGATATGTCGAATGTTGAAATGACTACATTTTTTGGTTGATTTTTGTTATTTTTAAGGCCTGAATGGTTGATTTTTAATGGATTTTGAGTTATGATTGGTTGTTTTGGAAGTGTTTGAAAGTGTTTTGGATGATATTGATTATGTTTTGGAAGCTCATGATGATTCTCAGTAGAAATATGAGGCTCTATGATGTTCTGATATGTTCTGTTGAGGTTCTGATACCTTTTGTTTAGCTTCTATTTTGTTCTGCTTTTTTTCTGTATAAAGCATGGATTGATGATTGATGAAGGTTGAAATATTTTGAAAGCTTGTTGAATATATTTTTTTAGTTTGGAATGGTTTTAGTATGAGTTATGAGGTTCTGATGTTCTCCGATGACCTTCTGTAACCCTATGTTAATCCTCTATAGACCCTCTGTTCTGTTCTGTTCCATAGATCTTCTGTAAGTATTTTGTGGAATGTATATGTGACTTTGGGAAAGTTTTTTAACTTTTGAAAAGGATGAATCTCAGTTCAAAAGAGCTAAAACAAATGGAAAAAGTAGTTGTTGAAGACTGAAAATAGAACTGGAGTGAAGTGACAGTAGTGAGCTATGAAGAGACACTGTAGTGACTCTGGTGACCTTTCATACCTCCCACACCTCTTGGGAGGTGTATCCACGACCTAAGAGGGATTATTATGAGTGATTATTGAGTATTTTAGTGAGAAGATGATGTACTATTGATCGAGAGAGAGAGAGAGAGAGAGAGAGAGAGAGAGAGAGAAAGAGTCAAAAATAGCCAATTCTATCAAAATAATGTATCTATCTATAAGAGATTAAGAGAGAGAACTATGAAGACAATGAAGATGAATCATATGTGATTATTTCCATTCAAAAATGGTGTACTATTTTGTGTTTCTTGTTCTATTGATGGATTCTATGAAGATGTTGAAGATTATGGTTGATTCTATCAAATCCGTGGGAGATATCTACTATGATGTTGTGTGAAATTTTATTCTTTACCTTGTTGTGGTTCTCAAAAGAATGAAATAAAAGCTTGTTGATGTTACAAGATATATTTTCTTGCAGTAGAAACCCCTTTTCCTTGATGTTCCTCTTGGGGCTCCACATGGTCATGGGACACAAAGCATCAGTATTGGGGTTGCAGCCTATTTAATTGGTTGTATGGGAGCAAGAGGCACCTCCTAAAATATAACCCTATGTATCTCGACCTGCTTATGCATCTTTTCTCATGGAAAACTACATCATGGCTATGATGACTTTTTGAGCTTGTGGATCCCAAAGGCGATAGCCCATCTCACCTACATTAATATCCTCATAACCAAGAAAGATGCATTTCATGAACTTAGGATCTAGCTTCGTGCGCTTGTCCTTGGGTACATGGCAAAAAGCCTCACAACCAAAGATACACAAATGAGAATACGAGGGAGGCTTTCTAGACCACATCTCCTCTACAACTTGAAAGTTAATAGCACTGCAAGAAGATCGATTGATCAAGTGTACAGTAGTAGTCACTACCTCTACCCAAAACTGCTATGGTAAGCTTGCCTAGCTAAGTATACTATGGACCCTTTCTTGTATTATCATGTTCATGCACTCAGCTATACCATTCTAGGGTAGGGTGTACGGAGGAATGAATTGATGCTTAATACCCCTCTCATCACAAAACTATTCAAAGGCTTTAGAGACATACTCACCCCCATTATTTGACCATAGGTATTTCAGCCTATACCCAGACTAGTTCTCAACTAATGCAAGCCAACACTAAAAGGTAGCCAAAACATCATATTTCAACATTATGGGATATGTCCAAACCTTATGTGAGTAATTATCAATGAATGTGACAAAGTACTTCACGCCTCCTAATGATTGAGAGGGAATAGGTCCATAGACATCAGAACACGAACAAAAGCCAAAGACTCACCCGTGCATAGAGTGCCGAACTTCTTATGCATACTACGTACTGCCTACCATACAAACAATGATCATATGACTCAAAACACTTATAGTCAAGGGGTGGAAGATACTACAAATGAGTAAGCATTTTCATTCCCTTTAAGGACATGTGCCCAAGGCAATGATACCAAAGAAATACATGTGGAATTACAACCACAAACAAAAAATGATCTATGGATCCACATACAACCAAGGGATATATAGTGCCAGACTTGGCACCACATACCTAAACAAGGTTCCCACATTAGATCTTCCAAGAAGAATCCCCAAACGAAACAAAGTAACCCTCATAATCCAGTATGCCAGTAGAGATAAGACTCTTCGTGAGAGTCGATACATGTCAAATATTATGTAAGGTAAATATACTCTCTAAACTAAACTATAGCCAGAAGCGAAACCACTCTCTATGAGGTGTTACATGAAAGGGAGACCTTGAATCCATAAACCAACACTGAGTAAAACCAAGCGAGGCATCAATCAATTGTGACTCATCCAAAGAAGAAGCTACAAGTATGTAATCATCATCAAAGTTAGGTTGTTGCACTACATTGATCTCTTTGATCTTAACATTGGACCTAGCCAAGGACAATGCTGCAATCATTAGACTTGTTCTACACTTTTTGTTTGCCCTTTTCCTTATGCTTGTCATCGCTCATTTTATGGCAATCCGGCTTGATATGACCTGCTTTTCCACAATAATGGCATGTCAAATCGGACTTATGTCCATGAGACTTACTACAAGAATACCCACAAGACTTAAATGAAACTTTTGTGAGTCTCTACCATGGCGATCATTCTCACTCTTGTCATCATGGTGACCCTAAATGATCAAATCATGAGAAGTATGAGAAGCATTCACATTCTTCCTATTTATCTCATTTGTCTCAAGAGTGCACCCTCTACAATAGACAATTTCAACCCATTCTCATGCATATTTTCACACATAGCAATAAAGAATGTGTCCCAAGTCTTAGGCAATGTGACTAACAAGAAAAAGATGGAAATTTGTCTTTAAAGTCAATACCTTGCTATGAAAACTAGCCAATAATAGCTTGAAACTTGCTCAAATGCTGAGAAACACAGGTATCTTCCTTCTTACAAAGGTCCATAGGTTGCTTTAATCAATACATCTGAGAAGCAGGGCTCTCCTTATCATAGGGACTGTAGATTTTCTCACAAAGATCCCATGCAAACTTCCCATCTGTGATAACATTACAATAAACCTACTTGTTGAGGGATAGGATAATTGTGGACCTACAAAGCTCATCTAAGTCATTCCATATATCCTGAACTTGATCTTCATGCTTGATACTCTTGCATTTGATCGGCCTAATCTTAGACTTCTACACTAAAACCTACCAAATTTGGGTTTTCCAATAGCCATAATTATTGCCATCCAACTTTTCAATATTGAAGATGGCACTATCTTTTGAATGGCCAACCATACTACTGGTGGAAAAAGAGACACACTATTAGACCAAACAGTATGCTGTAATACTTGTAATAAACAACCCCAGAACCGTTGCCGAAACAAGCTGAAAACAAGAGGTACAAACCAAATAATGAGCTGTCCACAAACTATAACCAAAATAGCATCAAATGGAGGGGATTTCTTTAATAAATAATACAACAATATGCAGTACATGTGCTGAAGTTGAAGTGGCCCAAGCTCAGCTATGCAAATAAAATCCAAAGCTCAATGTAACATCCAAGTGTTAAGTAAGCGACTCCCACTAGAACAAAAGTCAAATGTCAAACAAGCAAACAAAGCTCAAATTCTCATGTTAGTGGCATCCAAGAATCCAAGATACATCAAGTACATAATCGAGACCCAGTAAAATCTTCAAGACCGTAAGGTCATAGACCTCTAAAGCATCCAATGAAGTAACTGACAACCAATGTCAAATATCCTAGGCTTAAATCAAATGTCAAATGCATTCAATAGCATAACCAAGCATAGAGCTTCAATGTCATGCACCAATACATCTAATGGAATGCCCAAACAACATGAAAGAGCGTTAAGCATAGATTGTCCCTATTAAAAGCATGCTGCCATGATATGTATAGCAATAAAATGATAGTCAATTCTGAGCAAAAGTGAGCTCAATCGAAGCCCAAAAGCCTTCAGGGAGCATTGCCAAGCATGTGGCATCAACCACCATAAACATTAATGTATCCTAGAAAGCATCAATAAGCAATAGACATATGCTTTCATTGATAAAATAGCCTTCAACCCTACTTATTAAAACAATAAAAATGAAACTAAAGTTGAGCCAAACATGAGCTCAAATCAGTCCAAAAGCATTTCAACACATTGGCCAAAAGTGTCTAGCATCAAATGAGCATCCCGAGAGTATCACATAAGCCAAGAGCATGACATTTCCCAAAAAAATAGCATTCAACCCTGTCATGACAACAGTGATATCTATGAGAAAACTAAGCTAAAAGATTGCTCAAATCAATTTGATAGCATCTCAAACCGATGACATATGATCCCCCAAGTATCCGACAACAAGACATAGGTATATGGACATCCCGTGCAGCATATACAAGCTCTAAACATTGAAGATATGGCTATCCATGTTTTATGAAAACATGATGCCTTGTTTGCATAGTTAATAGCTAAAGCTCAATGACTCAAAACCAATGCTCAATGCCTAGAGGAGTGGTAAAAAATGCCAAAGCCTTTATCCAATGCCGGCGAGGAGTGGTTGAGCAAGCACAAGCGCTTCAAAATGGCCACAACTAAAAAACGTTTTTATATTTCCAGCCTTAAATACTGAGCTAAACACTCCCTGAAATAAGCTCAATGTAGGCTCAAGAATGCCTTGAGCTAGCCCCAATAGGTCCTAAGAAATCCTAGAGCAATGAGAGCTCAATATAAATCTCAAGAGGTGAAGATGTGGCTACCAATGGTAAAACCCTGCTATAGGTAACTCAAATGAGAGCTGAAGCAATGCCAGATTGAGCTCAAGATCACAAAGAAGAAGGCTTTGATGCCAATTGAAGGGAGAATCCCAAGTGGAAGCATGAGAAAGGGAAGCAAGAGAGGTGTGAGTTATGGAAGATGGAGTAATAGAGAGAGACTCAAGATGTGGAAACTCTAACAGTCACAATGTGTGATCAGCCTTCCCTTTATTCAAATATCACTGAGAGAATAAAGAATGAAGTGACAATGATGGGTGCCTACCACTTGTAGTGTGCAAGTGTGCGAGTACTGTTAATGTAGTAGTGCATGGGTGGCTAGGCACAAGTGCCTTTACCCCCAAAACAAAGATTGGATTTAGCAAAGGAATCAAAAAGGGTAAGGCACCTATTATAAATCAAATAATGTTGGTACCAAATTAAATAGCCATAAGGCCACCCTAGATCATAAAGTTTTGGAAGAAAATGACCATTCCAAAGCATAATAGAAGTAGAATCAATACCTTCATTGCACTCAATAATGTACTTTGGAGAAACTAGATCTAGAACGTCCAAGAATGGATGCTAAAACAGTTTGCATCCAGCACAAGAGGAAGCAAATAACATGGAATTCAAAACCAATATTGGTTTGCTACTCAAGTTAATAACAATAGATTAGGGAAGGAAAGAAGGCAAACATTGATTCCTAATTCAAGGATAAAGGGTTCATTAAAGTTTCTAAGAAAGGGTATGAAAAGAATGATTCTATTGACAAATATGGCAATGGGAATGCAAATGGAAATGAACCTTCAATGGTAAAGGTGCCTCTTTTGGAGGTGGGTCCATCAAGTAAGTCTAAAGATACTCATTGTTTAAGAACATAAGTTGCATGCTAGGAGTAGGCGCTATTTTTGTATAAGGATTATTCTTGCTTTGTGGATGGAGAATATGGTGGCAAATCTAGATGCCTCACCTTTGTCAAACTCAACTTGTTCCCAAAACAAAGGCTAATATGCAGGAAGGC
Organism: Lygodium microphyllum; assembly: GCF_053477565.2. Taxonomy (NCBI): domain Eukaryota; kingdom Viridiplantae; phylum Streptophyta; class Polypodiopsida; order Schizaeales; family Lygodiaceae; genus Lygodium; species Lygodium microphyllum. Next base: position 160,569,655 of record NC_141143.1, read on the forward strand.
GAGTTGCTTTATGGCCACCATTGATTGAGAAGAGTCTATGATTGTCAACATCTATGCCTTCAATGATGTAAGGAGCAAAATCACTGTGAAGGCAACTAGTGGAATAAATTTCAGTCTTACACTGTGCATTTGGGATTTTAATTATTGAAAATGGATTGGTAGGGGGAAATTTTAATGAAATGTCAACATCTATGCATTCAATGATGTAAGGAGAAAAACTAGACTACGGTGTGTATTGGGGGTTCTAATGATTGAAAATCGATTGGTAGGGGGAATTTTAACATGGTTAGAAATGTTATGTATGCGTCCTCCTTTGCCTTTTGAGTCCAAGGTTTTACAAAGAAAGAGGTATGGTCTAATGCATGTGATCAACTTGGGCTTGTCGACAACAAGAACAATCTTGTGCAAGTATAGCACTTGTCCCTAACTAACAACTCACTTAGCCACCTAGGCTACTAGGCAAGGCTTCATAGATGGTATTATTCTCAAGAGGGTAATTAGATTTCCTTGGTAGCATCACTAGAAGTAGACTTTTAAGTGTGACCTCTTAGATCATGCCTCAATCCTCCTCTTTCGATTGACTAGACTAGAGGATCATAATAAATTCTTGGTAGTAGAAAATTGAAGGCACTTTAGCTAGGTTACGTTTTAGTACATGGTAGAGAGAGAAATCGGAAAGTATTGCAAAAATAGCTAGTAAGATGATGAAGTTGATGTAGAAATACATCAAAATGCAACATGGATTCATCAAGAATATACTTATTATGGACAATGTATTGGATGTCTTTGAACAAGAAACATGTAGAAAAAGGTTGTCCTTCTCCAATTGAATATAGAAAAATCATTTGACAAGGTTAATTGGGAGTATATATAATGGAAAACAATAAAAAATGGTATTTGATAAGAAGGTCATGAAAATTCTCTTTGTCCTAACCAAGAAATCTAAAGCCTTTATGTCAAAGAATGGCACTCTACTAAAACCCTTTCCAGCATGGAGGGGTGTTACATAAGGATGCTCTTTGAGCTTTGTGTTGTGTATTGCAATTGCCTGCCATCCTCTCTTCTAACTAACAGAAAGGTGGAGGAAGAATGGAAAATAAGGAGTTCAACATAAAGGGAAACCTATTTTTGTTGGGCATTGGTCATCAAAGCAACATAGGAACTCCTAAAGGGAAACATATTGTTGTTGGGCATTGTTCAAAGCATCACTAGACATTGAACAAAGCTAATAAGCACCAGATGGATTGAAGAGTCAAGAATCATGTCTTAGTAGTTGTTTCTTCTAAAATCTACCGATTATTGAGCAATGTGGATGTAGCCATAAAAATGTGCATGCCATATGTTGGCACAGGTCATAAACCCTCCAACATGCCTCTAAAGCCAAGATGTACCTAGCATCCAAGTACATATGGATCTCATCAACATGATCACCATGACCCTTGGCAACATGTGGTTCCAATGAATTGCCCACCATTGCTTGAAACCTTATAGTAGCACAATCATGCCCCTTTTAAATGTACTTGTAGAATGTTTCATTGAAAATATGGTTGAGCAAACCTCCGCATTAATATGTACATGGAATTTTTGAGAGAGGTATGGATTGTGGGGCTTAACCCACATGTTATCAAGGTAGACACCAGTAACCATGACTCCTCTACCATCATTCCTTCTCATGTATATAGGGTAGCCATCCTCATCATCCATCATGCTATTCACAAAGCTTCGTGGATAATGTCTTGCATACCTACCATTTGTCATGCATGGATTGTTTCCATCAAGACTTCCACAAGGACCATGCAAGTGTCTCAAGAAGAGTTGGAAATTTCTTCTAGTCATGAAGCTTTGTAGAAACTAATCTATCATAGTGCTTCGTGTCCTTGGGCTTAAACCCTCCCTTTCAAATTAGCAAAGCATGTGAGGATGATAAACCACACTTCTAAAACTCTACAACACTCATGTACCCTGCAACCCTACCAAACAAATTTTTCTTCAAGATAGAATTTATCATGTCTTTATGCTTATGGTAGAAGATTCACATGGTTAAATCTATTTTATCATGTAATGTTTGCCTAGATAATAAAGCATCCTTGATCTCCACCCATTTCGAATTGCAAGTGAAAGTCACAAAAAGATCTAGTTTGCTTCTACTGTAACAAATAATTGCCATGGTATCCTAATACTGTTGATATGTGTGCCGAGGTCCACTAATAAATGAAGATGGCAGGGCAATACGCTTCCCAATAGATCTTCTAGAAATAGCACACTAACCATCATTCACGGCAACCATGTTAGTAAGGCCGGAATACACATATGCAATATACATCAACCATGAATTGTTGCAACAATTGACCACCCTAGAATAGACACATAGTAGTATCTAGATGTATTTGGATGCAAAATGTATAACATTGCATCTATGTGACACAATCTTATTTGGGCACTTGCTTTGGAGGGATATCCAATGCAACATTACTGTTGAGGGTAAAGGTGCCTATGCCTACACTACCATGTATTTACTATACACATCGTGATCATATATCTGTATACTGTAGGTGGTGAGCATCCATCATTATCACTTTATTCTTTATTCTTTTAGTGACTATTAAATAAGGGAAGGTTAGTCACACATTGTGACTATTGGAGTTCCCACATACAATGTCTCTCCGTCTAAATCTCTTACGTTATCTACCATAGCTCTTGCTTTGCTCTTAATTCCACTTATGTGCTTTCATTTGGGCTCTACCTTTCAACTAGTATCAGAGCCAATCATTCAAGGAGCTTCTTCATCCTTTATGTCAACCTGAATTTAAATCTTCAACTCAAGGTTTCATGGCAGCCATTGTTTCTTCCTCCCAAGGTATGCATTGAATCTTCCCTTTCCCCAACTTATTCTACCTTACTCCCAGCTTGTCAACAAGGAGCTTTCCATGCCTTAGCTAAGCTTGTTGAGTGATTATTGAGCCAAGGAGTAGCCATTATATCCATTTTGAGTTGATATAGAGTATGCTACAAGAGTTGTGGACAACTATGGTAGGTTGATAGCACTTTTGTACTTTGTCCATAACTTTTACATATGATATCAAGTTCAGGTGTTCTATAGCTAAAAATGAATAGTGCAACGAGAGCTACAGATTTTAGCACTCATAGAGTTTATCTTATGTAGTTTTCAATTCTCTATTTTACACAAAACATAATAGTTTTGATTTATACAAAAAATAGAAAATTCCATAATGTATGTTTGATGTTTCAAGGATGTTATTTTGGTTCTCAGATGTTATAATTATGTTTTGAGATACTACTTGGATTGGCTAGAGCTTGATTAGCCCAATTTTGCAAAATTTCATTGCTATAACAATAGTTTGGATAGCAAGCTATTAGCACAAATGTTATGCCTCTATTGTATCTTAAGGGTACTACATATATGTGCATATATTATGGTGGCCAAAATACATGAGTCATAAGATACATAACTCTGACTATACAGGACATGTAGACAATAATAAGTCCACCTCTAGCTATGTCTTTATCTTTGTTGGAGGTGTCATTTCTTGGATGTCCAAGTTATAGAAATACATGGCCCTATCTACTACATAGGTAGAGTATATTGTAGCTCTTGAGGCTTGCAAGGAGGCTCTTTGGTTAAGCCGCCTAGTGGCAAACCTTAGTATTACTAATGTGGTCCTTACATTGCATTTTGATTCTATGAGTGCTATTTAGTTGGCTAAGAATTTGGCCTTCCACGTGATGACAAAGCACATTGATGTGCATTACCACTTTATTAGAGGGGTTGTTGAGGACAAGTCCATTAAGCTTGTTAGGATCTCAACTGATTAAAATCCTATAGATCAACTCACTAGAGGCACATACACCTTTAAGTGGGAGATTGTTGGGGATAAAGACATCTATGTCTATATCACCTATGTATTCACTGCACTTCACTACCCACACACCCATACATGATAGGTGGCAGGTGCCCATCTTTGTCACTTCATTCTTTATTCTTTTTCTGACTAATGAATAAGGAAAGGCCGGTGACACATTGTGACTATTGGAGTTCCCACATCTTGAGTCTTTGTCTTCCTCTCTTGCTCCATCCACTATAGCTTACACCTCCCTTGCTTGTGCCCCCACTCGGGCTTCTCCCTTCATGTAGTGCAAAGGTCCATATACATATACCTATACTTGAACACACATTTGCATCCAAGGAATGGGAAAAAACCATATGTGATATGGAATGTGTAAGTGTTGTCCCCCTTTGAGTGGTCCCTTTGGCATGCCATCGTTTTTTTAAAAGCCAAAATGCAATTGACATAAACATGTATACTCTTTTAGAATAAAAATTAAAAAATATTCAATTTAGTGACCTTTACATGAAACTTCGATAAATGTAGACTTGAAAAAATGATGATGTGTGACTATTGCACTCTAGAATTTGCATATTATTGATTGAATTATCCCCTCAATTTTTTTTTCCCAATCATAGACACATGATGCATATCAGGTCACTATAATGAAATGGTGTATTAAGGTCTAGAAAGATGTTTGGGATCATGATAGCCTTACTCTCTTAGCACGGTTGCATGCTACGATAATAATGCAATGAAGTTGTAAAGTGTTTTAGTTACTCTAAGACTCTATGATATAAGGGAGGTGGAGTGACTATATGATGGAACCCTATCTTTAGGGTGAGAATCTAGATGTGAGACGTCTCTTAAAGAACCATAAAACTTATATGTTCTGCATATTCAAAGTGCATAATTAACGAAGAGTCAAGTGTACATTTGAAAAAAGTCTCTCTTATGTTGTTTTTTTCTGCCTCTGTATCATGGCCTCAATATGGCTCCAAATGTATGTATGCTTTCAAGGGAGCTTATGCTATAATTTCAAAGACTATGGTTGAACTCCATTAGAGTTATCCAAAGACACAATGCAAGACTTCACATGCAAAGGACTCATCTAGGTCTTGCCTCATATTGTCATGGAAATGAAAATGTTAGTTTTGATCATGTGCATTCTTTGCACCACTTTTTCACTATAATAACTGAGGGAAATAGATGATCCTCAAATGTTGGCAATGGAAGTTCTCATGTGCCTCCAGATGTTGCTACAATAATAGGTTTATACTTGCAAGGCATGTTAATCCATTGTTGCATGCAGGAGGTAGAAATCCACTCATTTTAGAGCCACCAATGCATGACCATACTCTGCCTAAAGAATCAAGGTTTGATCCGGCCAATGGAGGAGTCCTCACCCTTCTACATGAAATGCCTAAGTCGAAAGTTCACCTAGCCAAGCGTGTACTTTTTTTTTTTGCAATCTTGGTTCTCATAGCTTATCAAAGATGAATAAAGTACTTTCTCATTGTCAAGCACAAGTTTTGGAGATGTAAGTCAAAGGCTACTCATCATTGTAATGGGAAAATATTGTTGTCGCAATAGTTAAGTTTCTTTGCCACCCCTTTGAGGGCCTCCTAAGACTCTATGAAGTATGTTCATTAGTGAGCATTTGCATAGCAAAGAGTTTAAGAAAAACATATATGCATACAATGTTGCCCTTGCTTTTGTGTCATTAGATGCTAAAATAGATGAGTCCTTGCTTACTTGTTGCAAAAATGGATATACATTCTGAGTTCATGGTTTTGTTTATCATCATATTGGATCTTTGGTTCTTGATGTGCATTATCATGCAAGACTAGGATTCGCACAATTGTATGTGTATGACACAAAGCATGAGCTTCAAGATAGAATGGCTTTCATGCCAAATCTAAACGATGAAATCTTGGGTTCCCTCCAAGCAATGATGCATGCTCACAATGTGTACATTCATGCTTTTCATTATTTAGGTGAGAGATTGATTGAGAACCCGACCATGGAAATATGCATGTCTATTAGAGAGGGTCACGGCATGTCAAGACAATATTCCATGCCTACTAGAAATGAGGTTGCTACTATAATGCCAAGCCAGGGTGATGACAACATCATGCAACATCATGACATAAAGGTGTATACAAGGGGTTGTGCATTCATCTCTATTTCCAACTTGCATAGAAGTTGCATGCTATTAATTTATGTTCTTTTGTTTCCCAATGAAGAAGATGCATGGCATGAAAATCCCATACGGTAATTGAAAGGTAGAGCCCAAGTGGAATCATACAAGTAAAAGCAAGAGCTATGGAAGTTGGAGCAAGAGAGCAAGACAAAGAGACACTATATGTGGGAGCTTCAACATTTACAATGTGTGACTAGCCTTCCCTTATTCAATAGTCACTAAAAGAATAAAGAATAAAGTTACAGTGATGGGCATCCACCATATGTAGTATACAAGTATGCAATCATGATGTATGTAGTAAATATAGGGCAATGTAGGCACATGTGCCTTTATCCCCAACAACCTCCCACTTAAAAGAAAATGTGGCTCAAGTGAGGAGAGAATAAAAAATTTGACAAAGTACAACAGGATGAGGAATAGATATCACCTCATCCTGTGCCTGCCATCTTCCTAAGAAAGGCAAAACATTCTGTTGGGAAACTTTTAGTGAGTAGATCTACAATCTTCTACCACCTCCTGTGATGAAATGATAGGGAAACACCTCAATGTGCTTTGCCTACACTTGGAAGATTGGATTGTTGGCCACAAATTCTTAGCCAACTAAATATCACTCATAGAATTTGAATGCAATGTAGGAGTAATAGAAATACTAAGGATTGCCACTAGATGGCTTTTAGCCATAAGGCCTTCTTGCAAGTCTTAGTGGCTACAACATACTTTGTCTCAGTAGTAGATAAGACCATACATTTTTGCACCCTAAACATCCAAGAAAAAGCACTTCTAACAAAGGCAAAGATATACCCAGAGGGAGCCCAGAGGTGGACTTCCTACTATCTACATGTCCTATATAGTTGGAGTAAGTGTAACCCACGACTATAATCTCCTAGCCATTATAGGAAATGCTCATATCTGTAGTGCCTATTAGGTATCTCATGATACCCTTCATGTTGTCTAAATGTCATTAGTTAGGTGTAGCCATATAGCAAACCACAGCTGCATATACTATGTCAAGGTGAGTGGCGATCATGATATATATTAAAGTGCCCACTATGGATGCAGAAGGGATCTTGGCCATCTCGATCTTTTTCTCATTTGATTGGGGACAATTTGCTTGACAGACTTTCACATGGAAAGGTAAAGGATAGCTAATATGCTTAACATCTTGCATATGGAAGCACTCAAGGATCGTTTGTATATACTTGTGTGACAAGTAAATGAGTCCTTGAGAGCAATCATGCATGATGCACATCCTGAGAATATATGAGGTCTGTCCCATGTTGTTTATCTCAAAGCTCTTATTGAGTTGAGTTTTCAAAGCATCTAGCTCATCATCTCCCAACAATAAATATATCATCACATAAAGTACCAAGATAATAAGGCTGCTACCATAGGCCTTCTTCGTGTAGAGACATGGATCCATATCATTGTGAGAGTAAGATTACTTTTGCATAAATGCATCAAAATTTTGATACCATTTCCTAGGTGCCTACTTAAGACTATAAAGGCTATTTCTTAACTTGCATACTAGGTGTTCCCTGCCCTTTTCCTAAAAGCCCTTAGGCTGTTGCATATAAATCTCGTCATGCAAGTCTCCATGTAAAAAAGCCATCTTAACATCCATCTGATAGATATCTAGATCTAGCCGAGGAACCAAGGCTAATACCAAGTGTAGGATAGTCATCTTGACTATAGAAGAAAAGAATTCATCAAATTCAACACTATGCTATTACTCAAGACCCTTAGCAACTAATCTGGTCTTATATTCTAGCTTGGAGTATCCAACGGTACTCTTCAACTTATACACTCACTTGCATGGCAATGTATGTTTTCCATTATTGGGCAAAGGAACTAAATCCCATGTATGATTTTTCTACAATGAATTGAACTTAGACTACATGGCCCTCTCCTAAGAGTTACTATTATGTCTACATATGAGGATCACAAGAATTTTAACATAATCCATGGAGGGTGCAAACTAATCAAGTTGATGTCTATCTCTAGCTGTCTATCTCAAAATATGTTGTGGGGTATGTAAATCCTATCTAACATTATGATAATGGGCAACTCCAATATTAGCTACATGCTATGTAGCTGGTTGTATGGTAACATGAGGCTCCTCCTGAAAGATCACCCTACATATCTCAACTACCCACTCAAGTTGCTTATATATCTTCTCCTCATGGAAAACAACATCATGGCTATGGATAAAATTTTGAGCCTATGGATCCCATAGGTGATAGCCCATCTCACATGCATCCCTATAACTAAGAAAAATGCATTTCATTGATTTAGGATAGACTTATTGTGTTTGTCCTTGGGAACATGGCACAAAGCCTCACCTCTAAAGACATGCAAATGAGCATGAGCATATGATGAAGGTTTTCTAAAGCATATCTCCTTTATAACCTAATAACCAATAGTGGTACATAGGGATTTGTTTATCAAGTGTACAACCGTAGTAAGCACCTTAGCCCCAAAATACAGTGGTAAGCCTGCTTGCTAAGCATACTATGTACTCTCTTATGAATTGTCCTATTCATACATTCTGTAACACCATTTTGGGATGGGGTGAAAGGGGCAATTAACTGATGCTTAATACCCTACTCATCGCAAAATTCCTCAAATGCTTTAGAGACATGTTAACCCCCATTATTTGACCTTAAGCATTTTAGCCTATACCCTAGTTGATTCTTAACAAGAGTAAGTTAATATTGAAAGGTAGCTACCAACACATCTGATTTCTTCTTTATGGGATATCCTTGGACCTTATATGAATAATCATCAATGAAAGTCACAAAATACTTTGCTCCAGCTAGTGACTCATAGGGCATGGGACCACATATATCAAAATGAACAAGAGCCATAGACTCACCCATGCGTGCAATGCTAGACTTCTTATGAGAACTACATGTTTTTTAGCTACAAAGACAATGATCACATGAATCAAAACATTTGGAGTCAAAGGACAAAGGATATTGCAAATGAGAAAGTATTTTCATTCCTTTCAAGGACATGTGCTTGAGGTAGTGATGCCATAAAGATACATGTGGTATGCTAGCCATAGCCAAAGCATTTTCAATAGATCTAGATACAAGCAAGCGATAGATGCTATCGGTTTTAGTACCTTAAGCAAAGATAAGATCCCCACATGTAACTTTCCATATGGAATCACCAAAAGATGCATGATATCTTGCATCATCCAACTGTCCAACAGAGAGTAGGCTTTTGGTCAATGTTGGAACATGATGTATGTTATGCAAAACAAAAGTGCTCCCTGAAGCAACAAACTATAGTCTAACATCACCAATGCCAATAATATCCAATGCTAAGCCATTTACTAGTCTCACAAAACTTGTCATGCTGCGATGGGAATGAAATCACTCCCTATGCAGGGTAACATGGAAAGAAACCCTTGAATCAAGCAACCAACACTGAGAAAAAGTGGACAAGGCATTAGTCGATTGACTAGCATCAAGAGAAAAAGATGCCAAGATGTAACCATCATTAGAATCAGGCTCCAATGCATTTATCTCCTCGATTTTCATGCTACTAGACTAACTAAGAACAATACTGTGATCATCATACTTATCCTATGTCCTTGCATTTCTTCTTATGCTTATCATCATGCATCCTATGGCCCTATGGCCTGATATGACCTTGCTTCCTGCAATAATATGTAAGAGAGACCTTATGACCACATGACTTACTGTGAGATTGAGACCTCTGTGAGTCTCTACCACATCAATCATTACCTCTCTTACCATCATGTCTACCCCTAACAGTCAATGCATGAGAAGTATGAGAGGCATCCATATTTTTTCTATTTATTTTCTATATGAGTAAATCACCCTTAACATCCTAGAGTTTCAAGCTATCCTTAGGCATATTACCATGTATGGTAGTATGGAAAGTGTCCCATGACTCAAGAAGTGTCACAAGTAAGAAGAAGGGAGGGAGATTATCCTTGAAGGTCCATGAGTTGTTTCAATCAATATATTTGTGAAGTAGGACTTTCTTGTCATAAAGATTACATATATTTTTCCATAACTAACAAGCAATATCCTCAGGTGGTGCCACCACATTGAAATAAACATGTTTAGACAATGACAATATAAGAGTGGATTTACATAACTCATCCCAGGTATCCTAATCAATGCCTTTGGGCTTTACATTTGGTTTTCAAAGGCCTAACCTACTTCTTTTGAACCAATACTACTTAACATATTTGCATCTTCCAATAAGTAAAATTTATAACATTCTAAGAACCAATCATAGTGGTAGTATACCAATGTAAAATCCAAGAGAATGGGTTGTTGTAAATGACTACAAATCAGTCCCCCCAAACTTTACAAAACAAGGGCAAAACATAAGGGAATACCACCAAAGTATAGAGTTGTCCAAGATTGCAAGCAATAGATTGCCAAAGTACAATGTCTGCTCTCCAAGACAATGATAAAAAACTATCATTACATCAATTTTGAAATAAAGAAAATATTATATGTCAATCCAACAATGGGAAAATAGCCAAGAAAGCAAGCTTACATCACTGCCAGGGATATCCAAGTAGCAATCGGGATACAAAGAATGCAACTAGTAGTGATTAAGTATAGAAAATATTATATGTCAATCCAACAATGGGCAAATAGCCAAGAAACCAAGCTTACATCACTGCCAGGGATATCCAAGTAGCAATCAGGATACAAAGAATGCAACTAGTAGTGATTAAGTATAGACCATCAATACCAAAGATTGTCACAATCTCAGAGTGTTAATAAACCATTTATTCCATAAGCATATACATCACTAACAAATTGTTGACAAAGGTATGCACCGATGCTCAAAGCATACGTAATCAAATCAACCCATGACTAGAGGTAATTGCATCTAATAGCATACAAGAGAACATATGTATGAACCAAGAGTCCCACTGTCTCAAAGAACCAAGCTCTACTAATTAAGTACAAGTGTCTCCCACTAGAAGCAAATTTGGAATGCAAAGTGAGCAAGCAAAGCTCAAGACATATGCATGAAAGCATCTGCGAAGCCCAAGCAGATCACAATTACATATGGGAGCATGTGTCTAAATGAAGCTTTAATACCCATAAGTGAGTAAGCATAGAATCTCAAAGTAATTGATCAAAGCCCAAGTACATCAAATGTAGCTTAAATCCAAGTGGTGAAGGCATCCATAATCATATCCGAGTCCAAATATCAAAGCTAGACATCAATGCATGTAAGTGGCATACCCAAATCAACAATACCCTTTACAGTATCCCAATGCCGCCTGCCATGTGTAGCCATATATTGTGCCACAAATCCCACCACAAACGCTATGTCTGGATGAGTGGCTATCATAGTATACATCAACCACCGTAGATGTATACTATGAAACCATTCAAGGATCTTCTAGATGTACTCCTTCTGTGACAAGTAAAGGAGCCCCTTGAAGTGATCACACATGATGCATATCCCAAGAATATGTGAGGCATGTCCCATGTCCTTCATATCAAAGCTCTTCTTGAGTTGACTTTTCAAGGCATCTAGCTCATCATGAGCAATCCCAACAATCAACTTATCATCCACATAGAATACCAAAATCATAAGGCTACCATCACGGGCCTTCTTTGTGTATAAAAACAAATCCATATCATTGTGAGTATATCCTTGTGAATGCATGAAAGCATCAAACTTGTGGTACCATTCTAGATATGCCTATTTAAGGCTATAAAGTCTCTTTTTTGACTTGCATACTAGGTCCTTGACTTTTTCCTCAAAGCCCTTAGGCTATTATATATAAATCTCGTCATGCAAATCCCAATGTAAGCCATCTTTATATCTATATAATAAAGGTCTAGATCTAACTATACAACCAAAACCAATACAAAGTGTAGGGTAGTTATCTTGACTACAAGATAGAAGACTTTATCAAAGTCAACTCCATGCTCCTGCTTAAAACCCTAAGCAACCAATCTAGCCTTATATGCTGGCTTGGGCCATCCAAGAGTACTCTTCAACTTGTACACCCATGTCCATGGCAAAACACTCTTTCCATTAGGCAAAGAAACCAAATCCCACATATCATTTGTTTGCAATGAGTCATACTCTGACTACATGACCCTCTTCCAAGAGTGACTATCACCTCTAGGAATTGCCTCATAATAGGTAAGAAGCTCACTAGCATGTGTCACAGCATACTACAGACTCTCTCCTGAATCATCATATTCATGTTGTGCTTAACCATACCATTCTAAGGTGGGATGTACGAGGTGGTCAACTAATGCTTAATGCCCCTCTCATCAAAAAACTTCTCAAAGGCTTTAGATACATACGTAACCCCATTATCAAATCGTAGGCATTTCAATCTACACCTAGACTTGTTCTCAACAAAAGCAAGCCAACACTGAAATGTAACCAATACTTCCAATTTTTACTTTATGGAGTATGCCCAAATCTCACGTGAGTAATCATTAACAAAAGTAACTAAATACTTTGCACCACCTATCAACTAATAGGACATGGGTCCACAAACATCAAAATGAACAAGAGCTAGAAGCCTATCCATGCATAGGAAGAAGCTCGTGTGGGAGCATGAGCAAGTGGAAGCAAGGGAGGTGGAAGCTATGGTGGATGGAGCAAGATAGCAAGAGAGAGAGACTCAATATGTGCAAACTCCAAAAGTCACAATATACGATCGACCTACCCTTATTCATTAGTCACTAAAAGAATAAAGAATGAAGTGACAATGATGGATGCCCACCACCTATAATATACAGGTGTGTGGGTCCTGCCACCTGGAGTGTATAGGTGTCTAGGTAGTGAAGTGTAGTGAATACACGACCAACATAGGCACATGCGCCTTTACCCCCAATACTACATATACGAAATTATTGACTTGTGCTCTAAAAGTTGGATGGAGTGTAGAAAGAGTGAAAGGTCCTTGTCTATGTAATAGATAAAAGCAACAATATAAATTTTATCATAGCTCTATGATAAATTGCAAGATTCACAAAATTGTTAGCTTTGGCTCATCTCGAGAAATTGATGATTTGGATCATGGTACTTAAGTGATAATCCTAAATGGATTGTAGGATGTATCTATCATCGTTTAGGTTGCTCTATAGGATGTGAACATCCTCTTAAATTTTTTAGTAGGTGCTCTACCTACATGCACCACCTTCAAGCTGCCCATTTCTATGCTCAAAATTACCCCCCATTATAATTTACAAATGTTTCAACCCAATTATATTATACCTTTTGTAATTGAATATTAGCACATGCAAAGGATGAGAGGAACATTGAGACTCATACACTTGGGCCATCTCTAGACATAAGGACTCACCATATCACACAATGTTCATAAATATAGTATCTAACATGTGTGATAGCATGAAAAGAACAACAATTAGTTCTCTCCTTTCTTTCTATTAAAAAAGAAAAAGGAGACCAACAATCCCCTTTCTTGCATGAGCAAGAGAGAGGGGGGGAGGGGGTGATGAGAAGCCTCTGCTGCCTCTCCCTTGCCAGCGGTCCCTCCTTACAAGAGTCTGTGTCACCTTTTGTGGGCTCTACCTGCCTTGGCTACAAGAGTCACCTTTCATAGCCTCTACCTACCTTGGTTACAATAGGTGGAACAGAGGGTCCTACTACCTATGGATTTCTTAAAACCCTGCTATAGAGTCTTTCGCCCCTCTCTCTCCAACAAAAATATTGAAGTCCACGTGAAATATAGCAAATATAAAAAACAAAACTAAATAGAGAATCAATGTACTAAGTATCCTTATGGAGGGGAGAAACCATAGTGTGGCATAGGTGTAGAGGGATGCCATAGCCCTAAGATCATGTCCATAGGGATTTGACTAACACAACGTCTTTGTGCTTCATCTTCCTCTTATTGGAAGCATCAAAATTGTTTGTTGTCCATAGGGATTTGAGGGCAAAATATTCAATCACGAGGAGGGAGAAGAAGACTAATACGAAATGCATGGGGCACATTTTGGGATCAGGCATCTCGAGGTTCAGGTGGAAATGCCATTATGAAGGCCCAGTAGTCCTAGTCTCCTATGGCCCATGGCTCCTCTACTATTTATAGTCAGAGAAATAATCCACTCCTATCTCTCTCATGTGCTAAACAGCGTGCCACCTTCTCCAATGAGGAGAGTCCCCCATATGCAGGCCTACATCACTCTACTTCAGTTGTCCATAGATATCCTTCTCTTGCTATGTTGATCGATGTTGATCCTCTTTTTTAATGCAGCAAATGCACCTTCTACTCGGCATTCCCATTTTTCTTTCTCACTAGTGATCATTTTCCTTAAAAGTTATATTGTGATGCATGTTCCATAAAGCAGCTACATCCTCTGTTTTTGTTGATTGCCATTTCTTCCATTGGCTTCAAAAGATAGGGTGCATGCTTTATATGTTGAGGCTCCTCTAGAATAGGCAGTGATGGCCACTTAAGCAAGGAGTCCCCTCAAAGCTATTTTTAAGATATTTTGTATATTCAGCTTAATACACAAATACATTGTGTTGGATTTCATAAAGGTTGGGTTTGGACAACAATGTTAAACTTGGGAACACAAGCCTGGACTACATCATTATGCACTAATAGAGTGGATGACATTGAGAAGGCTAAGATAGACATAAGAGCCCGACAATAAGAAGACTAATACGAAATGCATGGGGCACATTTTGGGATCAGGCATCCCGAGGTTCAGGTGGAAATGCCATTATGAAGGCCCAGTAGTCCTAGTCTCCTATGGCCCATGGCTCCTCTACTATTTATAGTTAGAGAAATAATCCACTCCTATCTCTCTCATGTGCTAAACAGCGCGCCACCTCCTCCAATGAGGAGAGTCCCCCACATGCAGGCCTACATCACTCTACTTCAGTTGTCCATAGATATCCTTCTCTTGCTATGTTGATCAATGTTGATCCTCTTCTTTAATTCAGCAAATGCACCTTCTACTCGGCATTCCCATTTTTCTTTCTCACTAGTGATCATTTTCCTTAAAAGTTATATTGTGATGCATGTTCCATAAAGCAGCTACATCCTCTGTTTTTGTTGATTGCCATTTCTTCCATTGGCTTCAAAAGACAGGGTGCATGCTTTATATGTTGAGGCTCCTCTAGAATAGGCAGTGATGGCCACTTAAGCAAGGAGTCCCCTCAAAGCTATCTTTAAGATATTTTGTATATTCGGCTTAATACACAAATACATTGTGTTGGATTTCATAAAGGTTGGGTTTGGACAACAATGTTAAACTTGAGAACACAAGCCTGGACTACATCATTATGCACTAATAGAGTGGATGACATTGAGAAGGCTAAGATAGACATAAGAGCCCGATAATAATATCCTTGATCACTAGCATCTAGGTAAGGGGTAGTATCTCTTTGCTTCTCTCACATGCATTTGTTTATGTAGGTTTGGTTCCTCATCTTTGATCTCAACCCTTTCTATTATTTTCTTTTTCTTGTTTCTTATGCCTATCCAACTACAACACATCATAGACTTATACAATTGTTCTCCACTACTTGGGAAGAAGACTAACTTGCGACATTGAAGACAATCATTGGGGTTGAACGTGTTTGAGACAACCTGACATGCAATCGCACATTTGTATAGCCTAGCACACGATCCTATAGCTAGTGAAAGATGTCAAATTTCAAATTTTCATAATGTTCGCACTCCTTTTATAATGTGTTACCTCTCTCTTTTTGAAAATATGAGGTGTGGCACTGTTGAGGCAAGCCTTGTAGGCACATACGAGGTTCATAGAGCTGTTGCAAAGTGAGAACCCTGTTGGACATTCAAAGTAAGCATTGCCCTGAGTAGTTCATTGCCTAGCTTGCACATGTGATTTCTTTTTTTTGTGTGATAGTCATTTTCCTATTGATTGGAGACGACCCTACACAGCTTTTCATGTTGACTCAAAATAATTTTTTATTATCTTATTTTTTGTGGCACGTGCTACATGTCTCTACGGATTCCCACCATTTAGCTGGTGGGAATAGGTTCTTTATAGTCTTACGAAAAGTCATTGACCTTAAAGTCTAATTAGTAGATAGGTATTCTTACCTTTGAGAGACTACTGGAGATGCTAAAATAACTGCAATATGGATCAAAATATGTGTGGACACCTTAATTTATGATTGGGATGGCATTGTTACACCTTGGCTGATGAATTGAGCACATGGGTTTTGTTAATCCATGTATGTAAAACCATTCAATTTAACAAATATTTATTGATGTATATGAGTGTTTGAAGACATAACCTAGCTTCTAAGTCTAGCATGAAGCAAATATGAGCTTACATCTTATCAATGGATTTGTGGTCACACCCATGAAAAAGGGATACAACTTGCACCACCAAGCCTCAATGAAGCACCACTTTAAGACTCTAACAAACAACGAGTCATGACCAAATTTTTAGTTGGGAGTTGTGAATACAACTTTTGTCATCATGTGATTGTACTCCCTTTCAATAGAGAAAGAGTTTTGGGAATTTTAAGAATGACAAAGAAGGGATTGCTAAGTTTAATGCAAGGTACCAAATTGAATTCTCAACGTTGTGCTATACACCATGAGGCTTTTCTAGAGTACATGGTAAAACTTTTCAAACTTTTCCATGTCAATTTCAAGATGCATTAAAAGTTAAAACAACTTTTTCACTTGCTATAATGGTGTAAACTTTTATAGCTGAACATTTTGAGTTGACAATGTCCCACCAATTTTGAATCTCAAGGATACCAAAACTACTTTACGTTGAAGCAAAAGAAAAAACAAATGCCTCTAGAAAAAATGTTTAATAGCAATTGGTTTGCATCTTGCCAAAGGAAATGTTATAATGAGTACAAATAACCTAGTAGACATGATGTGAGATCTTGCAAGCTCTTGCATAAAAAGTCATGAAATATTAAGAGACCTTCAAAACTTAAGATTTATTCTCCACACTTTGTTAGTTAACCATGTATAGTTTTACTGCTTGCTTATGCCATTAATATGATCTCATTGATATACTTTTGAATTATGTAATCATTCGACACTATTTCATTACATGAATAGGTTGTGAACCTTAGATCCTTAAAAGGACAAATGGGTATTATGATCCAACGGTTTTGAAGTGAATCTATCATAGGTAAAGGACTTTTAACACACATGACCAAATCAACTCTTTTAGAAAGGAAATATGATATGCATGCTATTGGGGGATTGCTCAGTAGTGTGGATTCAAACCTTCCTACACATTTGTTATTTTGAAGTGCACTCATCTTCCTAGACTCTTTTGTATTTAACATAAATATAGATGGATGCTTAGTTGTGACTTTTTACATGTATCTCAAAACTTCTTAGCTACAAGTGTGACATAAATTCTTTTCATATTACTAATTTGAATCTATAAGCTTGCCTTGTAAATAATGTGGGTCCTTTCTAACATTTACCGATGTGATTGTGTATATGAGACAGCACACGTGCACACACACGCACATGCACGGGCACGTGCACGTGCATGCACAATGCGCATGCGTGCACACACACACACAAACGCACATGCACATGCACGTGCACGTGCATGCACAATGCACGTGCGTGCACAATGCACGTGCGTGCACACACACACACACACACACACACAAAGAGACCTCTAAAAAAATGCACCTGCTCACTCTCGTTGTGATCCTCTGGGGAAAATTGATGACATTATACAAGAGGAATTAACTATACGAGAGAGATACAATTATGTTAGACCTAGGCAAAGAATTGGCCTTGATGGGTGGTATCGTGAATCTGTATATGGCCATGATTAAGTAGGAAAAAATTGGTGTTATCAACACATACTTTGTAAAGCAAATATTTTTAAAAGCTTCAAAAATCATCTGACCAACAAAGGGGGGGGGGGGGGATTTTAACTTGTGAGGCACACCCCTCCTAACTTAAAAAACCTTTCATGTTTTGAGATATATTGTCTCTCTCTTTCTCTAGCTTTCCTCACTCTCTTTTTACAATAATATTTTGCATGAATTTTTTTTCGTGAGATTTCTAATGAATTTGATGAGTTTTTCCTATAAGTAAGAAACTGACTACAAATTTCACCACAAATTGAGCTCTCAACAATGTAAGTGCATTACTTGTTATAAGAAAGTTGGGCCCATTGTAAACTCCCTAATGGGCACATTTAGACATGTTCCAATTAGGTGCTTGGGGTTTGATTCCCCGTAGGTACTTAAATAACTATAATAATTTACACTTTGAACCACAAATTTCACCACAAATTGCAATGGGAAAAGCTCCCAAGAATGTAAGTGCATTACTAGTTACAAGTAAGACAGTCGAGACTGTTGGAGACTCCCTAGTGGATACATTGGGGCATGTTCCTCTGGGATGTGTTTAGGATTCGATTCCCCTTGACTCTTTCAATAACCATAATAATTGGATTACACTTTCAAAGAAAAACAGAGGAATTAAAAAGCTAGTAAGGTAATTCTATAAGATTAACCCAAAACTAAAATGGATGTATCTTCTAATACAAATAAGTAACCATGTGCATATTAAGATCGAATCAATACCATCTTCCAACATATACTAGTAACATGTGCATCGTTGGGGACTCTCATGCAAACACACTAGGGCATATTCTTATTCAGTGTATTTGGGGTTTGATTCCCCTTGGACCTTTGAATAGCCATACCAATTGGCTTGCACTTTGAACTAAAAGAGATGAGTGAAAAAGATAGTTATGTAACTATATGAGATTATTCGAAATAGAATTAGATGAATCCTCCAATACAAACAAGTAATGATGTGCACATTATATTGAATCAAGTGCAATGAGAATGTTAATGGGTAACATGTGCATATTATATAGAGATAGTAACAACTTCGAATACCAAAACCAAAAAATTGACAACTCAAAAATGAGAGTTTTCACAATATTTCATATGTAGGGCAAGTTGCATGGATTGTAAGTTTGGTAAAAGATAATAGTGCCCCCTTGCTATGGACCTCAAAAAATCCAAAATCCATTTATGAGTAGGTGCATTGATGTCAAAGGCCATACTTAACAAAGTTGCCTAGTATGCAAGGCTAATGAATAAATATATGTTCATTTTGATGGAGCCTCACAACAAGCAAGAATATGTGATATATATGCTTGAATGAAAGATAAGCATTTTTTTCCCCTTGATACACTTCTGAAAATCTAGGCAATAACAGTTTGGATGCATTAACATGTGTACCTCATAAGTGCTTCATGTGCCTTTGCCCTTTAACTCAAATATCTCATGCATGCATGCTCCAACCGCTTTCTTAGGAAAAATAGTTCCCTCCACACTCAGTCCACTATATATCCTCTTTTTTGCCTCATTTGATATGTCTCTCCTCCATCTCTCCTTCACATCACTTTCCATCTATCTAACAACTTTACATGTGTCTATTGATGATACATGAACTATACTATCAAAAAGCTCAAATCTAGCAAACTGTAAGCTATTTACATCATCATTAGTCAAAAGTTTTTTTCAACTTCAATCGACCAAATAAGAGGTACTCTAGGGGTTACAAATACATTTCTATTTGGGTGCTTTGTGTGGATGGACTCATGGTTGTAGAACCACATGTATTGAGCCATTTTTACTCCACAAACTAGGTGTGTTCAAATATTGTAGAAGGAAGGAATTGAAACATATGTAGTACTACCTACAATGTACTTGTTACATTTCTTGAGCTTTGAACTTTCATCAGCCCATCCCAAGTATTTCACACTTTTGTTTTTCAAGGTCCTCCCTATTGCCCATTCAGAAGAGGGAACTTGTTATTCTTGCAGCTTTCCCTCCAAAAAGTTTGGGTTTTTTTTTCCTAGGGGGCTAGAACTTGAAAAACAAAAAATTAGAGCTTCAAAGAGAACCCCCAATAGGAGTGATGAAGCTTGTGCTAGATTAACCTTCTCCCACACTCCTAGGGGTTCTCTTTTCCAAAGGCTCAAACTTGAAAAAAATCAAAGCTTGAAAAAAAAGAGTGTGGGGAAAGGTTCCCTCCCACTTTTTGGGGTTTTCTCACAATCCTCTTTTTTTTTTAAAGCTCAATTTTTCAAGTTTTAGGTTGTGGGGGAACTTTCCCCCACAAATGCTCTAAATTTTTCATTCAATTTGTAGCCCCCAAAAGCTGTATCTCCCATCTAGTTGTGCTTCTGCTTGCTTGCCTTATTCTTCCTTCTCCTATCTATATTGTGATTTGCATGTTCATTGTGCATGTTCAAGGCAAGAAATTGATATTGTTACTAGTAAAGAGTCACGTAGTATTGTTTCTCATCTACATTTTTGTATGCACTTTGTTATCTATCTTAATGCTGTTGCACCTATTTGACATCACCAATTAGTAATCAATGTCAACAATAAAATTTATGTATCCAAGAAATGTTATGTATATTTACAGTATTGCAATCCTTGACAAAATGATTTACACCTATTTGAAATCACAATTTGGTGATCGATTTCAATAAGAAACATTGTATGACCAATAAATCTTATGTGTCTTCATAGTATTGCAATCCATGATAGCATGAAATTTGTCCATTTGCCTTCTATTTTCTTAACATGTCTCTGTTGCAACTCCAACATGATCTACTGACTCAAGGTTGATATATCATATCTTTCATCTACATTTAGACAATTGTTTAAAGCTCTAGCGACTCTATAGTTAAAGGATCAACCCAAAACATTAATACTAGGATCAAAAACTTCTAATTGGAATTGATGCATTTTTAAAAATACCACGTATGCATATATTAGTCTTTGTACTTTACAATTCTGTATCATTTGCAATTTCTATTTCTGGATGAGTGCTACTAAACATTACATCTAGTGAAGAGAATTATATATAAATATGCATAACATGGGCTAGCCTTATAAGAATTATTATACATATAGGTCTAACTAGGGACTACTTTGAGAGGAAAGAGAGATAGATAGAGAGTTGTATACTTCCTTCATTCATCAATGTTTACTTCATTGACATCATCTAAAAGTCTCGTGTGTCTCTAGGTACAACAATGTTTTACACAAGTAGTGTTGGGGATCAATCTTCCTAGAACAAATATACTTTTTCGACAAGGGTCCTTCAAATTCTTCAAATGAGAAACATCAAAGAGAAAAAAGGCAACAATATTATTCATAGGATGACTCGTTGAGATTGAGAAGTCACGAGAAGAGGAAGGGAAAAGGAAGAAGAAGGTGAGGATGAAAAGGAGGTAGAGAAGGAGGCAAAAGTTTAGTCCCTATAAAGGCAAGTTTAGAATACATCCTACCATAATTCCATACCAAAAGTGTTGCAAAGACTAGAAGGATATCCTCTATTTCCACAATGCCAAACTCAGAGCTAGAGGGTAGGGATGAGATTGCAGAAGATGAGGGTTTGAAGAGATAATCTGTTGGTCCCTAGAGCTATTGACAAGGAGATTATGACATAAATATTGTGTCACTCTCATGAAAGCATCTACTCTTCCTCCATATTACTACAGGATATAGGCCTTATACCGATGTTAAAAGTGATGAAAATGTTCATAAAGAAATTTGCCCCCACCATCGCAAAAAGCGTCGTTATTGGCGATGCCATAGAACAGTTTATATCAGCATCGTTATCAGCATCGCTATTTGCGTCGATATCAGCATCGTATTTGCTACCGACGTAAATAACGACACTGATAATGACACTTTGCGATGCATTTTATGATGCTAATAGTGACGTGTGTAGTAAATTTACGAAGCTAATAGCGACTGTAACAAGGAAAAAAAATTGTGCATTATGTGCTTTATTTGAGCCATACAAAATAGTTTCAATAATGTGTACAATGCTCATGTAAAAAAAGGTAAAGTGTACTTAAATCATAACACTGATACATGAAATAAATACATGATCGCATAATGAAAGCGGCCGGTACAATCATGGCAAGATACTACTACTACATAGAAAATGTCTACACAGATCACATGACCTAAAAAGAAGGGTATGTGAGCTCTAGGGATCCAAGGGCGAGCTATAGATCCTCGCCATCCAAAACCTTGTTCCGCTGCAAAGGAGCCTCGAACGGACTCTGCAAAAAAAGAAACAACTACACATCACTCCACCATACAAAAATGCATTCTAATTAAACATAATAACTACGGACAAGAAAGATGAGTGACTTACATGGCTGCTGCATCCATACAATCGATAGATCAATGCAGTGAGACCGTGCCTCTCTGTATATTGAGTCTCAAGGCCGGTGGGATCGCAATTTGTAATGGAGTGCTACAAAGAAAACAAAATATAACTGTTAGAAACATGATTGTCAATATAAAGGATATTGCAAAAAAATAAGCAAGCAAAACAACAAACTTACAAAGTCCTCCAAATATATCATGTGGCCGCCACTCCCAAGATGATGGACCACTCCGGCCTCTAGTTGTGCCCTCGCCGTCTCGCGCTGCTATCTCCAACATCCTGGAGAATCTGTAGCCTCCTTCCTGAGTCGGCGCCAGTCGTCCGTGTCTAGCCACTCGGGCTTTGAAGCCCCACTCTTGAGTGCCTTGCGTGCATTTGATTGTTTGTGTGACATACATGCATGCATACACTCCATCATCCAGCCCATAGAAAACCTATCTGCTATGGCTGGTACTGGAAACTCCTCATGCAAGGATGCTACTATGTAGTCCTTGCTCCCCTCTGGTATGTTCTTGTGAGGTGCCCGCCCATTGGTGTTCCAGGCACTCTTTTAGCGGTCTATCGAGAAACAAATCTAAGCATCGCTCCTCGGCACTCCCAAGGAATGTTTCGAGTTTTGTCGCCTAGGATTTCCCGAATCTGCCTCGCAACGGAATGTTCACGACCGAACCCACTAGGATCGACCTGAAATTTGGGTTCCTAGTTGTCAAGGTCTCCTATTAGCATTCTAGCGTCGGGTATTGGATATCCTACTTTACGCAGAGATACCCAACCCGAAGCAGATCTATGCCGCACTTGGTTCAAAGAGAATGGGAAACGAGAGGGATGCGTTGCTCAACCTCTCTGCCCATAGGGCATAGTCCCATTCCGGTCCCCTAAAACGGCATGAATCGGGTTCTAACCTATCAATACCTAAAGGTCGAATGACGATAAAAACTTGTGAGAAGCCTCCCAGTTCTCTGGGACCACCCTGCCATAGGACGGACCCATCGGGGGTTCCGCCCACCCGCTTCCCTTAATAGCTTTAGTTTTCTAATTAGGTACTACCACATTTATGTGTGACACTTAAAATCAGCTTCATTAATTAAGCCTTTTAGGGAACAAGGTTCGTTCACGTAAATTATAGCACAGACACAAAAACATAGCAAAGCAATCTATTGACAAACAAGATCAAACAAGTTCCTTAACTTATCTTCAAGTTAATCTTTGTCTCCCGCCCATACAGGAGAAATTATGTTTCACTTCTGTCCAACAGAAGTATCCCTTCTGCCCTGCAGAAGTAACTGGTCCAATTCACATGGCACCAAAACTCAATCCTTTATCTAGAATAGGATCTCCCAACATGCCCAGATGTTGGGGGCCACGGAGGTCTTCAACTCCATTCTAGACCTAGCAAGGGGTGTCCAGAGCTCCAACTGACCCACAAGCTGTCTAGGAGCGAAACATCATTCCCGTGGTTGGCCTTTTCACCACTCGACCTTCGGCCCATGAATCGAGCAGTGCCCTCTCGGGTTACTACGCGGTGCGACCATGGAGGTGATCCACCCGTATAATATATCCTTCCTTAACTAAATCCTTTAAGAATCAAGCACAAACAAGGCATTCAGCCTAACATCGTTTTCTAAGAAGACATTCCTTTATCCCCATGGCGACTTGTCATCACCGACCCTTGCCATGCATTTACCATAAATCACAAGCACTTGGAATAATCATCCAAATAACAACTAACAACCGGTTGAATGTAAAAGCATTTAGGATATTGTTTGATCAACCAACAAAACCAATTGCATTCTTTCCAAAACAATGCAATAGTAGATGAAATAATATTTCCCATTGCATAATTGCTCTTCCCCTTGGGATCTAAGAGCAATATTATGCAAAAATGTTCTTAACACTTCCTTCCTTCGGCTAGGGTATATGTTAAGGGTTCAAACACTATTCATGATGTAAGTTCTATAGGTCACTTACCTTGATTGATAACCCAACCCT
This sequence comes from Lygodium microphyllum, assembly GCF_053477565.2. NCBI lineage: Eukaryota > Viridiplantae > Streptophyta > Polypodiopsida > Schizaeales > Lygodiaceae > Lygodium > Lygodium microphyllum. The sequence continues at coordinate 160,593,890 of NC_141143.1, forward strand.
AAATTTGGATTGGCAAAAGTCATCCTTATCCAACGGATCTCAAGACATCCTAGTTTTTAACCCTTATGATCAATTTCTTGTACTAGCTCTTGATCAAGTCATGAGATAACTAGAAATTTATCCTCATATATCAAACATGTTATAGGCATAACGTATAAATACTTGATAAGATAAGTGCGAGATGATCTCAAGTAATTAGACTCCAATAGGCCTCGCATTGACCTAGAATCTAGTTTTTCTTAGTATTTGGCCTGTTAGGCTGAGTACTTTTGAAGTATCTAAACTTTAAACTAGTACTTCTCCATTCATGATTCTTAATGTTATATTCTTTTAGCAATTATGCTATCTATAACCCTTGACTATACTTTAATCTAGCACTTATATGCCCAATCTTTTAATGTCGTTCTTTTGACGACTATGACATTCATAACACTTGACTAATTCTTCCTTGTAATTTCTTTACTAGCAAATAAGTCATATGTAACTAGGTGCAATTATCTTCCTTTGATATATGCACTTCACAAACTCCATCTTCCGAATAGGTGAGATGAAATTTATCCATTCCCCGGACCTATACTCGTGCAATAGTATGGGGCCTAATGTATCTCATACGAAAATCAAAGCAAGCATTTATCAATTTGAAAATACATTACTTACGACCGAAACCGCAGTTGGATTGATACTAATGCCTTTGCCCGAAGCCTTGTTGCTAGTTGCAGGATTGTCATCCGCACGCGACATTCTTCTCTTGGAGGCCATCGTCCGCAAATAGACTCAAGAGATTAAAGAGGTAGAATAGATTCAAGATGGGAGAGCGTAAGAGAAGATGGTTAAGTTGAGGATCGAGATAGAGGGAATTGAGCTAATTCTCTTCCTTGCAGCCTCTCGGGGTGACTCTTCTCTCTCTCTCTCTCTCTCAAGCTCTCTTTCAAGCTCTTCCTCACAATCTCTTGGAGGAGTATCCTCCTCTCTACCTCTCTCTTGCAGCCTCTCGAGGTCTCCTTATGCCTTCATATGCCTCTCCCATGCCTCGTATTTATAGTGAATTAGAGAATAGGGCTTGGGGTTGAGAAGTGGAGCTCTTTGTGGAGGGGGATCTTGGAAAGATCAGTGATCTGATGCTCAAATCATAAATCTGATGGTTCCATTGGCTCCGAAAGGGGGGTAAAACCCCAAGACACTTGACTAGAAAGCTCTCAGTTCACTCCTTCTTCTTTTCTCTGTTCGAAGTGCTGTCTACTGCCTGTAAACTGCGATCGCGGCGCACGCGATTTCGCCGGTCACTTTTCTTTATTTTTTTCTTTTTATAAGATCTGCAAACTAACTAAAATATCTCTTGTCTTTTCTTTTAAATGACATTCAGTTTCTAAAAATCTCCATATCTTTTTTAAGGATAATATCTAAAGTATCTAAAATATACTAGTTTTGCCCAAAATCTAATATTTTTGGACCATATAAACTATACACATCAACCTAATGATTAATATAACTCATAAGTCTCATTCATGTTGTAATTTACGTGAAGGGTAGCTACGGTCTTTGCCAATTCGAGAAAAATATCGAATTTACGACTCTTGATTTTTCTAAATAAAATATTTTAAATTAAATAAAAATTATCAATAATTAATGTTAGTTAGTTTTTACCTTAGTTAGTCTTTAGTTAGTAATCTTACTAACTTATTAATTGACTAACTAACTTACGAACCAACCAACTAACTTTTATCATGTGGAGATATTACAGTTCTTCCAATGATCCAAGACGTTGTGCCGAAAAACTTGTTGGCACAACTCTCTCATGCAAACCATCACCTTCCTCCCCTCATCATTCATGATGATGGCTCCTGACCTATCATCTACAAGGTAGATATACCCCTATGGGGTATACCTAAGATGGGTCCTCTCCCACTTGCGACCACGCTCCTAGGCATATCTAGGAGACCCATGTACATCTGGTATACCTATCAGGGTAGTATCTATCAGAGTAGCACCCATAGGGGTGCCACCTGCGAACGGTTGAGCAAAAGCTAGAGTGAGTGGAGTAGACATCCCCACAGGTGTGACAAATCCTGGAGGTGACACAACTCCAACAAAACGACAAGACGGAGACACTACGTCCGTACCTCCACAACAACCACCTGGGCCATGCTCTCTCGAACCGCCATGAGAGCAAGGAGTAGCACATGTATCCCAAGTCAACCATGGGCTCACTGCATCCAGATCTCTACAGCATCCCCCTGAATCACTTCCTCTGTCTAGCCCAAGTCTGGAGCATCGACCTCGTCTGCTAGAAGCTGAAGCATTAGAGCACGCCAAAGTAGATCTAATAGAGCGGTTTGACGGTGTCCAAGATAGCTCTTGGTCCACGATATCTCTGAATCTTGCCATCTGATCTAGAGACATACGCATGAACATCTCCTATAGCTCCTTGTCACTCATCCTGATGATCTAAATATCCACAAAGGTCACCTGCACATACAAAAAATGATGTTAGCATAATCAATATAAATCATACAAAGCAGGGTAATATAAATATTTAAAAAATGATCTTACTTAAAATTCATATCTTATGTATCCTTATAAGCGATTTGTCAATGAATTGAGTAGGTGGATGCTCCAAGTATGAAGTACCCTATGGTCCCATGTCAATCTCCTGACACAACTCTGCATACACTGGAAGATCGATAGACATGTCACCACAAAAGGATGAGTCCACCTTGTTCTCAAAGAATTCTTGGACTCTTGTATTTCCATCATTGTTACCTGATGTGGGCTCCTCTACATGCTCCAAGCTTTTAGTGGCCTCCACCCCTTGCAATATCGACCCCTCTATTTGCATATTGTCCTCATTTATGCTCGGAACATCACTTTGATCATATACTCTCGCACTTCGGGGAGCTGAAGGTATAACATACCACCATTGAGACTGTTGGGGGTTCGGATAGAAAATTAACTGTTCACAATCATGTACAATAGAGATTTAACTATTGTGACATGTACCATGTCGTAATACAATTAAAAAACACATGAGTTCATGCACATATTCACAATGGGCCGGCAACACAAATGTGTCGCGCAAATCTGTCCATTTTTTTCGAAATCTATTTTGAGAAATCTAGATGAACCTCGTCGAGCTGTTGCTCCAGCTCCTTCAAGTACCACTTTGAACCACTGCACATCGAATAGGATCATGCAGAAGCTACGGTAATCCACCGTGACAATACTTTGCAAGTTCCCAAAATACTCTATCTCATCTATAACCATGTTTGAATCCGTTGCTCATCGTCGGCTCTCTTGCTCGAACCTTGCTATGATACCACAATCTGTTGTGGAGCGTATTTTGTCAATACGCTCCACGCAGAAATGCCTTCTGCGTGACCACGCTACACTATATATTTTGTACTATACATTGAAACACTCAATTAGTTGTCGCATATAAAATATAGATACAACAAACCCTAAACACATCATCACCTTTGAACTACATCCCCTCGAGAATTCCCTCTCCTCGGTTGAGATCTCCGCTCCTTCGCGAGACGTTGCGGTCAAAGCTCCATGCAACCATCACATTGACATAAACCATGGCATCTCCTCCATGTCCTCGGGATATCGAATCGGTTGCGATGGCGTGTACTACGTCAAAATTCAGATCGCACTTCCTCTTGATCTTTCCTAACTTGCTAGTACCTAGCGAGCCACGTCTCCATAGAGGCATGGTGCAACATACAAAAGCGATTCACTTTCTCCTCCATTGCATGATCCATTCTTTTTTCTACCCCATTTTTAACCACCATATCTTCGGTCAGTCTATCATTGTCCTTCAATGACCATAGCATACTGTTATTTGAATCCACCATTGGTAGCCATTGTGAAATATGCACTAGTGCCTCAGACACCAACCAACCTTTAGCCATGCTACCTTCTGACCGAGCTCGTTGTCGCACAAAGCCTTTTAGGGTTTCATGAAGCGCTCCAAGAAGAACATCCATCGCGTATGGATAGATCCAACAATCTCCACTTCATCTACAAGATGCATAAGAAGGTGGATTTGTATCGTGAACATGCTAGTAATCAGGTATTTCTCAAAGAGACAGATCGTCTCCACTGCTCCTCGCCTCGCAGATTCAATAGAGGACATCTTAATCTCCTTCTGTGAGATCCATTGCACGAAAGTCAACCACCTATAAATCGCCCCACGTATTTTTGGAGTAAGGCATCCTGCGATCGCGATTGGTAGTACAAACTGCCACAAACAAGAAAGCATTATGAACAATGACTACACTCCAAATAGCAAAATACGTAGGCCACTTACAATCCATTCGTAGTACAAACCTGATATATCTTATGCCAATCATGGGATTTTAGCCCTAATAATTGATCTTCTTTAGAAAATGCTGACCTGAGAGAACGCATCATACCCATCAGAGTGCGGACAGACTTGACTATTTACTTCACAATGCGCTCTTCTTTCGTGGACAAAACCCAAGGAGCGTGAGGTAGCTGCAAGCGACCATCAGCACTTGGCTGCGGCCAAAGCGCGTCCATCTTATCTACCTCCTTCAAATCCATTCGTACCCCTACAGTGTCTCTCTTTCCTGTGATGTGGTTCCATAGCAAGCTGCTCACGTTTTTGAAAATATGCATGGGATCCAACAAGTGGTTGATCTATAAGTGGGTCTAATATGGCAACTCATAGAAAACTGAGAACCGTCACATTGTGTTTGGATGTTTTGTTTGCACGTGACTCCGTGTGGACCATTTTCAGCTCATACCAGCTTTGGGTATTCATACGTGCTAGAGGTCGTCCAAGAAAACCTTCCCTGAGTTTATGACCCTTTGGCAAGAAAGCGGTGCATCCTTGATATACCATCTTCTTCATGGTTCGTGACCTTCGAGAGTCTAACTATGGCCCGCACAATGGACATGCATGATAACCTGAGGTAACTAAACCTGTCCCAACACCTCTATCCAGTGAATACAAACTTGAACGAGCTATGATAGATATTACCAACGAGAACAGAAGCCTACTTACCTGAGCACTCTCCGAATCCCGGAAAGTCATACATCATCCACATGAGAATGGCTCGAATATTAGCGGACAGTCGACCATCGCACTTGCTCATATCTTGCACGGTGACCCCCTTCTCTCACAAAATCTTAAGCTCATCGACTAATGGACGAAGATACACATCCATATTTTTGACTTTGTAGCGTGCGGGAACGAGTAAGCTAAGGATGAGATATCCTTTCTTCGTAGAAAGCCATGGAGGGATATTGTAGTTGACAAGGACTATAGGCCACACACTGTAAGAAGTTGAGTGCAAATCGAATGGGTTCACGCCATCCATAGCAAGACCAAGCCGAAGATTCCTTGGCTCTCGAGCAAAGCCTGGGAAGGTAGAGTCAATGTAGCTCCATGCGTGTGAATCCGCTAATATTCGTTAAACTCCATCTGTGGACCTATTAAAGGCATGCCACGTTGTCAAGCTCGCCCTGTCGGACGTACGAAACATGTGGCTTATGCGAGGGATAAGCGGAAAGTGTCTAAGAACTTTTTTAGCGATGGTTTGCCCTTGCAAGTCTTATTGATACCTGTGAGCACCACACTTTGGACATGTCTCCATAGTCTCATATTCTCCTCGAAACAGTATGCAATCGTTGATACATACATGGATGCTATTGTAGTCCATGCCAAGCTTTCGTAAAACATATCGTGCATCATCATGAGACTCAAGCATGGTATTTACAAGTGGTAATATATGATACTTCAACAACCTGAAAAAAAATCATAAAACACCTTGAAAAAGCACAAATGTTTTTAATGATAGTACCGAAAAGAAATCAACAAAGCGTACATACAAGGTACCTGAACAAATCGGTCACACTCACATCGCTCGACCCGTATTTTGCTTGCACACTTAGGAGTGCAATCAGTGTTTTCAGGCGAGATACTCGGCACCCATCATATAATGGTATGGATGCTTCCTCTCTAAGTGGATCAGAAGTCTTGATACGTATGGACATCAATGCATCGATCATTGCCTCCATCTCAGGCTCCAAGATTGTAGGTAAGTCTGGAAGGCTACCTGTCTCCTCTGGTATTGATGGTATAGATTGGGTAGTACCTTCCAAGTGGTGGATTGGCTCAGGCACTTTATCCATCGTACGCCCACGAACTCTTCTAATTGGCCGCAAAGGGTGCACTTCTTCTTGGGACGAGACGTCACCTCCCTAGATAGAAAATTTGCCAGCCACACCCAATGTCTTTATATATGGTATTCAATTAGCTTGCGAATACAATGCATGATTGATATACACTTTTCTTACCGTTTGCTCAAAATCTAAGATCGCCTGATCAATGATCTCAGATTGAAACTCGCTAAAGCGTCGTACGTATTCTATAGACAATTGATGTTTTCGTCTAATTGCCAGCTTACATTGAGAGCAAGGACATGGGACACACTGATTAAGATACACCTCGTGATCTTGAGCATCACGACCTTCATCATTTTCCATTTTCTCTGCATTACGACAAACAATTTTTTTTGTTATCATTCTTTTTTTCTTTCTTAAATTATTTGAGAATGGATTTCTTCTCTTGTAACTCAACAAAATTAACATATGTAAAGTCTCCACCCACCCACAAATTAACGTATGTCGGAGTGTTTCCTGTCTCGTGGTATTGCGCTGGACCTCGCCACCACTCTCTCTTTGTTTTTTATCCATTCATTCTCTTCTCTCCTTCCATCTCTCTCTCTCTTTCTCTTTCATTATTATGTTGTATGTTTATTCCCTCTCTCTTGTTCCTTCTTCCTTTTTCTCTTCCTCTCCCTCTCTCATTTCCTTTAACAAAACATCTCTCTCTCTCTACTACAAATTTCCTTCAATAAAACATATCTCTCTCTCTACCACTACCACTACAATAAACAAGAAAATAATAAAAAACAACAACAACAACAACCACCACCACCACCACCACCACCACCACCACCACCACCACCACCACCACTACTACTACTACTACAACAACAAACAAGAAAAGAAGAAAAAACTACTACTACTACAACAAACAAGAAAAGAAGAAAAAACTACTACTACTACAACTACTACAACAACAACAACAACAACAAACAAGAAAACTAATCAACAATAAACAAGAAAACAAAAAAAAACTCCTTCTACTACTACTACTACAAATAAGAAAACCACCACTACTACTACAACCACGACTATGACGACTACGACTATGACCATGACCACGACTATGGCTACTATAACAACAAACCACTACCACTACTACTACCACTACCAGTACAATAAACAAGAAAATAAGAAAAACGACAACAACAACAACTACTAATACTACTACTACAATAACAACAAACAAGAAAAGAAGAAAAAACAACAACAACAACTACTACTACTACTACAACAAACAAGAAAACTAAACAACAATAAACAAGAAAATAAAAAAAACTACTACTACTACAACAACAATAACAAACAAGAAAACTACTATTACTACTACTAGTACTACTACTAGTACTACTACTACAATCACGACTACGACTACCACAACAGCAACAAACAAGAAGAGAAGAAATTAAACAACAACTACTACTACTATCACTACCACTACCACCACTACTACTACGACTACCACAACAACAACAAACAAGAAAATAAGAAATTAAACAATAACAACTACTACTATCACTACCACTACCATTACTACTATTATCACTACCACAACAACAACAACAAACAAGAAAATAAGAAATTAAACAACAACTACCGCTACCACTAGCACTACCACTACTACTACTACGACTACCACAACAACAACAACAAACAAGAAAAAAAGAAAAGACGAAATAAAACAATAACAACAATAACAACAACCTCTCCCTCTCCCTCTCTTTCTCTCTTTCTCTATTATGTTTAATGTTTTCTCCCTCTCCCTCTCTTTCTCTCTTTCCCTATTATGTTTAATGTTTTCTCCCTCCCTCTCTCTCTCTCTCTCTCTCTCTCTCTCTCTCTCTCTCTCTCTCTCGTTCCTTCTTTCCTTTTCTCTCTTCCTCTCCCTCTCTCATTTCCTCTCCCTCTCTCAATACACATGATTTTTAACAAAAACAAGTAAAAGAAAAAGAGAAAAAGTAAAAACAAAGCAAGAATGAACAATGCACTCACCGTAAAGGCCCGAGGATGGATTCGGTAGCTCCTCTTTGCCCTCCGTACACTTCCTCCTCTTCTTCGTGTACGATGGCAGTGGCGATGAGAAACTTTCCTTCTCCCTCTTTCTCTCTTTCTCTCCCTCTCAAATACAAGATGGAGTTTGCTCTTCCTTTCACTATCTCTTTCATTCGTTCACACAAAATAACATGCTCAGGTTTCGGCCCGCATTTTTTCGTCTGAGCACCCTCGTTATTTGCATCGCATTTGCGACGCAAATAGCGACGCCGCTATTTTGCATCGGAAAGCGCCGTCGCTATGCCTCCATATCCTTGTAGTGTATATTCCTTTTTAGTGAATGAGGCCATATGAATAGTGAAAAGCAAGGGAAATTTCCTTACAACTAGCTTTGACAAGAATGGTTAAATGGCAGAGGGCTACATCATTCTTGATTAGTTTAAAGAAGCCAATACATTTTATATGGCAGCCTCAACAACACTGTTGACAAGTTTAAAGAAGCCAATACATTCAAAGATCCTTGGATGAGATGATAACCGAGTAGAATGGGGTCGTGTTTAGTTTATTATATGAGGATTTTGAAAATGAGCTTGTTTGTGAGTGGGAGTGCATAAGAGGTTTTAAAATCTTTGTTTGAGATGGTAATCACATACTCAATGCTTGGATGGCAATAATCGAGATGGACCACCCAATCACTCCAATTTGGCATGTTGAAGTGAATTATTGGTTTCTTGGCATCAATAGAGGGGAAAACAGGAGAGGTATAGTTAGCTCCAAGTGGCACGCTTTTGCTTTGTTGGTTTGGATGGCCTTCATTAAAAAGTTTTTTGTTATTGGTGTTGTTAGCTTGACTAAGACTAATGCAATACACACTTGGACATGAATATTGTAAGTAACAACAATTTGCCTTGGCTAAAAAAGAGAGCATAATAGAAAATCCAAGTATTGAGATGTGCACAATAATAGAAAATGAGATACTCCTTGAGCTAAAGACTACTATTGAGAAACCATGGTATAATGCATCCACTTGTTTTCTTGACCAATTGATTTTTGCAAGGTACATTTATATTCATCTATGTTGTTCTATCACATCAAATTGATAAGCCATACATTGCTACCATAAAAAATGTTTTGGACTTTTCCTTTAATGGGGGAGTTTTGTGTGGCCTCGATGAAAAAGTTTGAGTGCTTGCATGGAGAAGGGCTAAGACACATAGAGGACACCAATAAGCTAGAGAAGGGTATGAAGGAGGTGAATTCTTTTGCCCCTTCTTAGCATTTTCCTTCTTCCTCCTACTCATTTTGTATTATCACAGCTCTGGGTGCAACATGTTTACGTCTTTAATAACTTCTCTATAACCTGATTAGGGTTGTTCTCAATAGCTTCAATATTTTGTGTTGTGTACAAAAATAGTTCTTGTGTCTACTACCCTCTCCTCTCCCCATGTGTGGTGCTTTTCACCAATATGCATTAACGTGCTATTTCTACATAGAGGCTTTTAGACAAGTTTGTGCAAATATTCTCTCATGCCACACACACACACACACACACACACTCTCTCTCTCTCTCTCTCTCTCTCTCTCTCTCTCTCTCTTATGGAGGAGAGATGGAAAGAGAGAGAGTCACTTCTATAGAAGAGAGAGAGAGGCGTGATGAGAGAGAGAGGGAAGAGGGAGAGCGAGACTCCTCTCTACTACATGTATCTCTCTCCTTCCCCACTTCTCTTTTTTATACAAGAGAGAGATAGTGTCACTTCCAAAGAGAACAAGAGAGGGGGAGAGAGAAGATACACAAAGAGATACCACACTATAAACACATGCACAAAGAAGAGATACATAGAGAGAGATAGCATATGACAAACATGTTGGAAAAGAGGGAGAGAGATAGAGTGGACTGGAAGATGAGCCTCAGCTCACTGTTGTTCTTCTTCCATTATTCTTCCATCATACTAACTGAAAGAGACTTACACACATAGGTATAAGTAACCAAGACTAATTGTGGTTAAGTCACTGACTACATCGACTTATTGAATGTCACACACGTGTACAACTGTATTCTAACACTCCCTTTCAAGCTCAAACCATCTAATAAACTCCAAGTAGCTATCTTAAGTATATGAATTTTTATTTACCAAGAGACTTGGTAAATATGTCTGCTACCTAGTCTTTAGTCTTCACATGAATCAAGTCAATCTCCCATGTAAGAACCATTTCTTTGATGAAATGGTGGTGAATCTCAATATGTTTGGACCTAGCATGGTAGACAGTATTGCTAACCAACATAACATTGTTGAGGTTATCACAATACAATCTCACTCTACTTTCCAGCTGTATTTCCAAGTCTTTCAGCAATTTCATCAACCAAACTGCTTCGCAAGCCGCTAAGGCAGCTCCTCTGTACTCAGCTTTTATACTAGACAATGCTACAGTAGGCTGTTTCTTACTCTGCCAACTAATCATACTACTGCCCAATCCAAATGCATAACCACTAGTTGACCTCCTGTCATGGGCACAACCGGCCCAATCAGCATCAATAAACCCTGTTAAGTCAATGGATTTTCCATATTCATAAAACATCCCATAATCTGTAGTACCCTTTACATATCTCATGATCCTCCTGACTGCAGTGGTTTGCGAGGCTTCTGCATGAACTGACTAATCAGCCCCATTGCATAACATAATTCAGGAGTATATCAAGCTGCCCACCATTTGTCAATACATCGTCACATTCTCCATATCATTCCCAACATCAATCTGTAGCTTGACATTCTGATCAAGAGGTGTCTCTATAGGCTTGCATTCAGCTATACCATACTTCTGTAACATGTCATGAGCATACTGCTTCTGTAACAGCCATATACCTTGAGGTGTAGAGACTGCCTCAATCCCAAGAAAATACTTTAGTTCACCAAGGTCTTTGAGTCTGAATTCAACCTGTAAACATGATTTAATTTCAGCAATGCCCTCTTCATCATCTCCAATGATGATAAGATCATCTACATAAACCACTAGAAACACATATCCATGATCTGTCTTATTCATGAACAGACTATGATCTGCATCACCCAATCTAAATCCATGTTGTTGTAAATAACTGTTGATCCGAGCATTCCATGCTCTAGGTGCTTGTTTTAGTCCATATAAAGCCTTTTTTAGTTTACATACATGTATAGGAAAGTTCGGGTGAACATAGCCTTCAGATTGCTCCATATATACTTCCTCAACCAAATCACCATTCAAGAAAGCATTCTTGACGTCCATTTGCCATAACTTCCAACCTTTGCATGCTATCAAAGCAATGACAGTTTTGACTGTTGCCATTTTAGCCACCGGACTGAAAGTCTCCTCGTAGTCAAGGGCAAATTGCTGTGCATACCCTTTTGCAACCAGCCTGGCCTTATAGCATTCTAACGAACCATCTGACTTGCACTTAACCTTGTATACCCTTTTGTAGCCAATGGGGACTTTGCCTTTAGGCAACTCAACCAATTCCCATGTCTCATTTTCAGCTAGGGCTGCATACTCCTCATCCATGGCAACACACCGGTTATCATCTGTAATTGCATCATCGAACTTTGTAGGTTCTTTGTAACCTCTCACACTAGCCATATATGCATAATGGTGAGCTGAATAACCAGTGTATGTAAACCTGTCAACTGGTTTTCTGACTCTCTCAAATCTCCGTAACTGTGGCTCACTTTGAGCTTGCCTCTCATGAGGTGGTACATAATGACTCTCCATTACTCCAGGTGTCATAATAGACGGAACGCCCAACTCACTGTCCACATTGTCGTTGTTAGATGACTCACAACTTGCTATAAGTGGACATGTCACATCCTCAAGCATCTTTTATTTTCCCTTATCCAATCTCCCCCTCACTGACATATCCGTGTCAGTGGACATAGGAGTACGACTCTGCAAGCGTCCTGACCAAGGACGTACTTTAGGTGACCCATCACCTATAGGCCCACTCATAGATGTACTAACTGTAGTTGTATTTTTAGCATTACTAGTGCTGACTAATCCATCAGTAGCCATTGCAACCGGATTATCATACCATGATGCCAGCTCATAAAAAACATCTCTACTAATCAATGTCTCATGTGTAGACGGTCCATAACACTTGTAAGCTTTCTGATCTTATGCATAACCAAGGAACGCACTCTTGATAGCTTTAGGATCCAATTTCTTCCTCTTTTCATTAGGAACATGCACATATGCAATGCTGCCAAATACCTTCAAGCGTGAAATGTCAGGCTTATGACCATACAACCTCTCATATGGAGTTACATCATGAAACCCTGCTATAGGGGTTCTATTCAGCACATAGACATCAGTCATTACTGCTTCAGCCCAATAACCATTTAGCAAACTCTTCTCATTCAGCATAGCTTCTGCCGATTCCATCAGTACCCTATTTTTCCTTTCTGCTACACCATTTTGCTGCGGTGTGTATAGCTGCAGTTAACTGTCTTCTGATCCCATGTTTAGCAAGGTACCTGTCAAAGTAATTAGAGACATATTCTCCACCTCCATCTGATCTAAGACATGAAATTTTACAGCTCAACTCATTTTCAGCATGCTTCATCCTTATGTTTCAGTATGTAAAGCCAAGTATACATGCTAAGATCATCAACGAAGGATACATAGTAACGAGCACCACCAAATGAAGCATTATGAGACGGACTCCCATACATCTGAATGTACCAACTACAAGGGTTGTGAGCTATTCCGTACATGTCTCATAAATGGAAACCGTGTTTGCTTTCCAAACTGACATGCATCACATACATGTCCAAAGTCATGATACTTGAACTTAGACAGTCCAAGCACAATCTCCTTCTACTACATAGATTTCAGCTTTTGTACATTCACATGGCCAATCCGCTTATGCCATATCTCAACATCCATACAACACCATCATCATGTGCAAACATGGTTGCTTTCAATTCTGGAATTGACACATCAAGAGTAAACATTCTTCCATCGCTTCGGCCTCTAGCAATCAATTTGCAGCCATTACTATATTCTTCAACAAAGCATCCATCTCTATTAAATCTCACCTGCAGATTCTGTTCTGCCATCTGTCCAACTAACAAAAGATTCTTGGTTATTGTAGATACATGTAGTACATCATGCAGGCTCTTTTTCTTGCCATCAGGCATCAACAAAGGTACAACTCCTCTATGTTGAATAGTATGCTGGGTGTCATCCCCAGTACAAACATGTCCATGCGAACCTGCAACCATCTCATCAAACCATTCTCCATGGGGTATCATATGATTTGAAGCCCCTGAATCAATGTACCATCTCTCATCTCTATTCTGCCTAGATGCATTCTTAGATACATGCTGCATGGCAAACAATTTGTCAACCTGCTCATTATGAGCACCACTAGAAGATGCATAGTGTCCATGATGTTTGCCCTTTGCCTTCATATCTCCCTGCTTCTTGTAACAATCCTTTGTAATGTATCCATATCTGCCATAGTAATGACAATCCTTATCTCTGTTTGACTGATCATTTGATTGCTATAAACTAGATCCACCACCTCTACCATGGGGTGATCTCCCCCTACCTCTAAAGCTACCAGATCCACATTGACCCTGTGTATTTGTGCTATGCCAGGCATTCTACTGATGATGTCCATAAGCATTTCGAGTGTCTCCTCGACCTCAAAAAGAGCCATGGCCTTTGCCGCCTCTACCACTCTAGCTAGAGTAAAGAACAATATCTTTGCTTTAAGACGTATTAGAACCTGTATTCATCCTAAGCTTAACTTCCTCATGCAGCAACAAAGCAATCATCTCATCCCAATTAGGGGATTCAGCTCTCACAAAAATAGACGTATCAAATGCTTTATACTCTTTGCCAAGTCCATTCAATATCACTACAATCATATCATCCTCAGACAACACTGAAGATCCAATGGTGGCAAGCTGATCCACTATGTTCTTGATCTCTATAGTGTAGGCCTGAATGCTTCTGCAATTCCTAGATATGTTATTGAATTGTTGCTTTAGCTGAATCTTTCTTACATGTGTTACATTTCCATAATTCTTCATGAGTATGTCCCATGCATCCTTTGGAGAACTGCATCCAATAATCTGTATAACCATAGTATCTAATATACATAAGGAAAACCAACGTAACATCTTGCATACTCTCTCAATCCCCATAGCATATGAGCCATTTTCTGATAATTTGTCAAAGTCCTTTCATGTATTTTAGGTTCAACCTCATCACCTGTACATAAGTCCCAATAACCTCTCCCAACCAAAAATTCTTCATATGAAACTTCCATAAAGCAAAATTTTTGTTGTCCAACTTTTCTTCCACAATTTGAGTGATATTGTTAGTGCCTTGAGCATTTGCCATAGTTGCAGCTTAGGTATTCCATGATGTATACAACTTGTAAGTATCTGACTCCTTTTTCTATAGTTCAGGACCAGTTTCTTGCTATTCAGGACAATTCCTTGCAATTCAGGATAGTTTTCCTGACAACCTGCTTGCTGTAAACTGTATTTCAACAATGAAAAAACACAATCAATTGAGCATAAACCAAGCTCAAATCAGTTCAAAACATTCTATGGTAGTGGCAAAACATCCCAGCAACAAACTATGTCCATACAAGTATCAATGTTTGTATTGTATGCAAGTAGCAGTACCAAATACAGCCAGTCCATTGCTATAACTAGCTGTATTTTCTCTATTAAAACAAGAGTATTCAAACCTCAAAATAGCCCCAAAACATCTCATTCAGTCGCCATTCTATGCAGGAGTTGATACATGTTCCCAACCAGTCAGAATATATTGCATGTATGTCAAGTGAAGATTATAGGTATCCTTCCTGTAGACAATAACCAATCAATACCCTGGTATAACTAGCAACAAATCAGTCCAAACATTGGACTTTCAGCACTCACAATATCCCAAAAAGCATCTACCACTCAAGCGGTATGATCCAAGCATTTGTCACTAGCAAATAAGCATCACAGATACTTCAACCTTGTAGGTATATTGTTTTCGATTTCAGGACAGCAACCAGTTCATTGTTTCCAGCCTGCAAATAAGGTCCGAAACTGAGCATTTAACACTCCAATATCATGCTCAAATGCATGATAATAAGGGCATATACATTGTTAGGATGAAAGCCACCAGTGCCCTGGAATCACTTGTTGTTTATTGTAGTAAACAACCAGTCTGCACAGGTCTGTGTTGAATATCTCAAAATCTATGAGGAATTTGAAAAAACTTTCTTCTAAAAAGTTGTAGACTAACGTTGAAACAATCAGAAGTGGAGAGCCGTTTCTCCAAAAACCATTTCTGTAGCAAGATATAGCTTCTGCAAAAAAATGGGTTGCAGGCACAGTCTCCTTTGATGACGCTTTCTTCAGATTTGATGTCTTGATGTCAAATGGCCACTGCCAAGCCTTCAGGCTTCAGGCGTTCAAGCTCTAATACTATGTTGGAAGAGAGGGAGAGAGACAGAGTGGAGCGGAAGATGAGCCTCAGCTCATTGTTGTTGTTCTTCCATTATTCTTCCATCATACTAACTAAAAGAGACTTACACACATAGGTATGATTAACCAAGACTAAATGTGGTTAAGTCACTGACTACACTGGCTTATTGAATGTCACACATGTGTACAACTATATCCAGCTAATGTCAGTCACACACACAAAGGTAGACTGACTGAAGAGTAATGGGAGCTTGATATTCTAACAAAACACACAACATAGAGAGAGTGAGTGAGTCTCTCTCTCTCCCTTTTGTGTGTCTAGCATGGGATAAACAAAGAGAGATACTTTCTATCTTTTTCTCTATATATAGACACACACACACACACACACACACACACACACACTCTCTCTCTCTCTCTCTCTCTCTCTCTCTCTCTCTCTCTCTCTCTCTCTCTCTCTCAATCATGTCATGTTCTAGTAGCTTACTGCTACAACGAAGGAGGACAAGGTTTACATTAGAAAAGATGAATGTATGCTTTCTATCATCCATGGAAATGGCAAAACACACACTATCCTACTCAAGTGTAAAAGTAATAAGAAATGTGGCAAAGTATTTCTTCTTGATGCTTAACTTCACACAATTATCTTATTGAGCAAGAAAGGGGGACGACAACATGTCTATCACTTGTAATACATCTCACCAGGAGCCCATGCAACATGGAACAAATAACAATGAATGTGGATGGCTCATCAAAACTTCCTCTTACTCTAAGCTAGAACAACGGTGTAATAATTCATGCTGAGAGCAAGCTAGGAAAATGCAAATAGCGGTATCACTAAAACTAGAAATGTAGTCAAGGAAATCAAGTTATGGTGGACAACATCAAGCACTACATTTTGGGACAAGATGGTCAAAATCCCACCTTTTTGCAATGGCAACATGACATACACTCTACCATCTACAATGAACAAGACACAACTAATTGAGAGTATGGAGTAGAAGTATGATGATCATTGCATAGACAAAGCCTTCATTGATTAATGATATTTCCTAGCATTGGCCACAATAAAGTGAGAGCCATGTGGTTTTCAGATTTCCAAACTAGGTAGCCTAGACGTGTAATATCTCTTTTGCATTTCACAAATATGAGACGATATATTGTTGCACATTTGTTTTTAGCAAGACCTCTTTTTCTTGTGCAAAAAGATAATTTTCAGCCTTAAAATGGGCCACCAAATGTGAGCTTTTTTGTTACCTCTTTTATAAATCTTGATTTCAAATCTCATTTCAATTTGAAATTAAGATTCATAGCTATTTTAATAGCAAACTTGAGTTGCACTTATATGTTTCTTTTGCACCAGGAGAAATATGAACTCCAAAAGGGCCCTTTAGGTTAGCATTCAATGGCCAAACCTAATAGGATGTTTGAAGTCTCATGCCAATGCAAGATGACCAATTAGCTACCTATGAGTCCAAAAATTTCAAATCAGTAGAAAGCAAATGGAACATTCAAGAGAAGGAGATGTTAGCAATGATCCATTGCCTTAGAAAGTGGAGATACTATGTTTAAGACAAGGATATTGAGTTTTGACAAAAAATATGGCCCTTGAATACTTTTAATCCAACACCAACTATTTATCAAGAAAACTCGACATCTAAACTTCTTCATGGAATTCAAGATCAAGTCAACCAACAAAATAATAGATGTGCTAGGCTGTATGTAAATCTACTAGTAAATAATACACTCAATAATTTTTGAAATTCCAAGAATATGACAAGGAGATGCAAACTCTCAAATTAAAGTGAAGACAAGTAATAATCAATGTAGGGGTCTATAACTTGGAAGCCATTGCTTTAGACTAAGTAGGCAAATTTTCCTCCTTCCTAGTTGTAAATGCACCTATAAAAAAATCAACAAGATTGTTATAACCTATACCGATGCCCAACTACACATGCGATGTGATAAGCATGGATTTAACATGGAGCTATCTAAGTGTAATAACTACATTATCTTTGTGTGGATTACTTCTCCAAGTAGGCATGCTTCAATGTTGCCAAGCTACCCCTAAATATCAATGAAGTTGTCCTCATCCATTTGTTCAAGCTACATGACGTACCCTAAGCCATTGTCTTAGATTACGATGGCAAATTCATGAGTGACACACTGAAGAATCTCTAAAGACTCTAGAGACACAACAATACTTCTCATACTCCTTCAACGTACAAATAGGTGGATGGATAGAGAGAGTTAACCAAGGGGTCAAAGGCTTCCTTCGTGATTACGTTTGAGTAGATCAAAGGGATTGGGAACTACACATGGATGTCTTAGAATACCATTACAAGAGGTATATTCTAAGCCATTGGTTACACTTCCTTTGAATTAACCATAAGGAAAGAAGGTAGCACAAGCTTAGCTCCAAATGTAGGAATCACCTAAATAGTAGGTAAAGATGTAAATAGATCCCTTGAGAAATGGAGGGATCGTATTGCAACATCTTAAGAAAGCCTTGGAAAAAATCAAATTATAATGATCTTAAATGCCAACATGAAGTGCAAGTAAGAAATCTTGACTAAGGGACACATGGTCTTAGTGAGCTTTAGGTAAGTCTCCCAATCTAAAAGGGTGACTCCTAACTTCAACTACATAAGACACATATTGGGAAATAAGAAATCTTGACTAAGGGATACATGGTCTTAGTGAGCTTTAAGTATGTCTTCCGATCTAAAAAGGTGACTCCTAACTTCAATCACATAAGACACATATTGTATCATTGGAGTACTCAATGAGGTCACCTATGACTTGTACCTCTAAGAAAATATATGTATTCATAATACTTTTCATGCCCATATACTTTGTAGGTTCCAAAAGGACACGAGAATGGCCATCCATGGAAGATTTGGTCTTCATCGAAGACTTGCCAAACAACATCAAGTGGGAGATTGCACAAAAGCTTTAAGAGTCTTGGTTGGTGGTTCATCATAACAAGACGGAGAAAAGTTGGAATTTGTTCATGGATACGCAACAATAGGATAAGTGGAATGTTTAGTGCATTGATAACATTATATATGTTTAATTACTAACCCACTAGAAGTTGGTGGATCATGTCTTCTTCACAGCATATACTATTGAAACCCTCAAAAGCTCATACTATTAGAATGATGGCACCATGGCTATCCTCAAACCTTTGATGAGTGGCTCTAAGAAAATCCTCGATACTTTCCATATATCTTGAATTTAATTTTAGATTTTACTAGGACTATGAAAAGCAATGTACCTCTTTCTTCAGAGTCAAAAAGGGACTTCAAGCTCTCTTTGGGATTGGGGGGGGGGGGGGGGGGGCTGGGGGGTGAGTGTAAGTCTTCCCCTACCCTTGTAAATGAGAAATCCTCAAGAAAAGGAGAGTCACTACAACATCAAAGCCTTACAAAGGTTTTCTTTGCTATTTTATATACATGCCTACAATTTGTTTGGTGCATAAACTATAGTAGCACCTCATCTTTACCTTGATTAATACAGTATCATTGCCTGCTTACATTTAAAAAAGAAAGACTTCTCTTATCCACTTTCCAGGCATTGTAGCTATTCCTTGGCATTGAAGCCAAAAGGATTGATATAGAGGTAGTGATGCACTCAAGCAAGGGCACTCTATGTGCAATTTCCACATGTCATGATATGTAGGTAGTAATGCACTCAAGCAAGGCACTCTATGTGCAATTTTCACATGCCATGATGATCCAATGTGCACCATCACGAGGGTGGAGTACAAAGACATATTTATTGTTTTGTGCGAGTAATACAAGAATATCTTTTGCTTAGTTCTCATATCTTGTGTTACGTTCCATTCTTGTATGGAGTGTGAGAGTTGAGTTGAGTGCAAGTGTATAAACCCCATCTCCCCTGCCTTCCCATCATCCCCCCATTCGAATTTGGTTGTGGCATTCAAACTCCCCCAAAAAAAAAAAAAACGAAAAAAGAAGAGAACTGTAAGTGTCGTCACGAGGAAGGGGTTGGTAAGGAGTGGGAGGAGAGGTGACAGACTTAGAAGCTCCGCCCCTGAACGACAGCTCGCACAGGATCGCTTCTACTCCTCTCCAGGTATGGCTTGCTCCTCTCTTCTTGCGCTCAGCCTTGCCTAAACTTAGTTCTTCAGATGTTTTGTTGCAGAGAAGCTTCTGACTTTTGATCATACATCGTGCCATATCTATCAGAGATGTGTCCTTTCTCTTATCTACGCCATTCTCCGATTTCAAGCATTTCATCTGGAATGAAGAAGATACATGATATATGTATCGCTGCAAGATTGCGTGATTTCACAAGTGTTTGCCTTCTCGCACGTCTTTCGACTCTGCTCTGCCTCCACATCCCTTCCGCTCCCAATTAACCCGATAAGCTGCTCAAGCTACCGCATAAAAGCGCGCATTGAACATTGGGAACGAAAACTGAACAGCACCAATGGTGGAATAGAAACTCATCTGATGATCAGACATTCTAACGTTCTCTGATACAAATTTGGATCACCATGTGCCACACGCCAGCGTTTCTAAACAATATCACTTCAACCTCTTCCCTGGATAGTGCTTTATACTGCAATCATTTATTTCGCATTCTCGTTCTCAAGTACATGCTACAGAGGTTATGCACACACTGGATGCAACAATCACGCAAGCTATCAAAGCCTGTCAAAGTAGCATATTTTGGAAGGCTGGTTCGATCACATAGACGTTGAAATACTAGTTACAATTAGGGCTAATTCTTGCTCTACTCGGTCCCCTCTAGTTTTGGACCAGGACCTTCGCTCAGTTTTGCACCAAGCTTGGGTCTTTTGTCATGCACATTGATTCTTGTCAGATGGTGCAGATCAAATGCTGCAGTGGCCTAGTGCTGCTAGTAGACTTTGAAGGAAGATCTGTGCAAAGGAGTCAAGGAAGAGGATTAGGAGTAGCCCCTTATGCCAATGCATGGACATCGAGGCTGACCCCTTCCAGAGCGGAAACACTGGAAGTGAGAAATGGGAACCTCACAGGTGCCACCAACTTTGACAAGGCCACCTTGGTACAACGGAGAGCCCATGGAAAAAGTTCAAGCATATCTTGAGGGTTGTCAGGGTTCTCTTCATTGTGGTGGAGACCTTAATGTTTCACAAACAAAAGCGAGTAATGAGAAGACTGAAGTGCTGAGAGTTGGCTAAATTCAGGTGGCCAAAGTATTTCAGGTGTGGAGGACCTCATTAATAATCCAACTGCCTGAATAATGAAATCTCTTTTATGCAATTTGTATCTGGCAGCAATAAGCACCTATGAGAGATGAACCCCAAACCCCCATAGATAATAGAAATGCAAATGAAAGTGAGGAGACTCAGACTTAACCAAGGTGGGTACTATAAGTGCTTGATCCCAATGCACGGCAGCTCAAGTGCTGTCAATACACGACTTGTAGCTTTGCGTATGAATGGGAGCAAATGAGACATAGAGAAGAGACATGTATTGATGATAAATATAGGAGCTACGTATAACTTTACTCCCTTAGAATGCATGGCAAGATATGGATTGTAGCTAAGCAAGACATGGGAGATACAATTTTCACTCACTACATAGTGTGTTTGTTGCATAAGCATTGTATATTCAATAGTCATATCATTTCATTCATTCTTTGTGTTCATTGTCTTTGAGTTACCCTAATCGTAACTGTGTTCTTCATATGGTGTTATTTGTGTTTTTGTATTAGGGTATTTTTTCACATAGTATCAGAGCCGAGTTCTCTAAGAGAAATCTAGGCCTTGATTTGAAAGCTCTACACAAGAAGGAGAAACAATAGAAGGGCATATGACTTCAAACACTACTTTCGCACCACTTCTTACATTCGAGCTAAATCCATCAAGAAATGAGTCAAAGTGGGTCTCACAGCTTGCTTCACAAGCTTCTGACATGGGTGGATAGACATTGGACTACCATGGAGTTTCACAACCTTACGAGATCACTGTAGTTGAGCACGATCTCATTTTGATGCATAGAGCCCAGCACCAGATAGAAGATAAGTTTGAATTTCACCCTTTAGATTTAGTGCACCGATCTACTGACCATGCAAGAAGGACGGAATCTCCACTTAGGATTGTCATTTGCAAGTGAAAATTGACAGAGTACACTTCATTATCTTCATACTTATTCTCTCCGAGGCCAGATATGTGTACCATTTCAGATTTTGTTAATGATGATTCCCCTTTTGCTATTGGTATGGATGATTTTCATGACACAGGATGTATGCAAACCAATTTTTAGTTTATGAATAGTGAGAAAGATAGATATTTCTTTATGAACTCAAGACTAGGTAAGTAGTTAAAAGAAAAAACTATGAGTACTTATTTCTTTTTTTTTCCTTCAAAGAATTTTGTTTTCAAAGGTCAAAATGAAGTAGGTGCATCTTCATTATCATAATTTAATGCATCTAATGGACAAAAGGAACCCACATTATTTTTCATATCTACATCTATCACAAATCCATTTAATCTCCCTTTCATCCCATCCTCTTATTCCGCTGCCACATCCTTTCAGTCTCCATTAAGTGCATCGCATGTTGCCTCTTATATAGGATCACATGTGTTTTCATTCACCACATCTGAGGGTTCTTTAAACTTAGGCACATATGTTAGGATCTCATCTATTTCTTAGCCGGGTGGCGTTGCAGCTTTTTCTCATACACACTTTCGAGATCATTGCAACTTGGGTATTCCCCCAGTCTCTCTTGAGTGTGGATCAATTGTGGTGTCATAGTTTGCCTCCATGGCATTACCTAATGGATCTTGTGGTCATTATCTTGTGTCCTAGCTGACATTTGGACAAGGCTTATGTGTCCTAGTGTCTCCATCTCCACCGACACCTTATGGAAATATTCATGTTCCAGTGCCTCCGTATCAATTAGCACTCGTTGAACACTCACAGTCTGTTTCTACCTACCTACCTCTTCTGCCTCCTCCTTATCAGACTCATCCGCCATTACCATTCCCACCATCTTATTTGCGAGATCTATCTTGCCCCATATTTTTGATGCCTCATGGTTCTATCTCATTTTCCACCAAGCATGCATTCAATGACAAGACTCACTTAAACGGGTCAAACTTTACAACTTGGTCGTGAACTTAATGAGATACGTCCTTGACTCACACAATCTATGGGGTCTTGTGTAGGGTTTGGAAGCCCACCCAACCCGATTCCGCACTTGTTTCATACGAGGTGGTTCGCTCATGAAAGGCTAGAAATGTCTCTGTTATTATCGAGCTGATACAGAGCTTATTGCTCGAGTTTTATTCTTAGCTTCAGCATTTTGACTCAATAGTAGCAGAGCGATAAGCACACTTCATTGACCACTATGTGGCCCGGGATAGAACCTGTTGAATAAAACTTGACCATAAGCTTCAGAACTTCAAAATCTTTGACTGGGATGACTTGAAAGTTAAGTTGGGTAAGTATCAGTGTCTCCTTACTGAATTCTCCACTACAGAGACTCCTAAGTCCTTTGACGATCAGGTCACATTGTTTTGTAACAAGTTGTTGTGTAAATACTTTAATTTCGTACAAGAAGTGGTTTCTCTGTTGAATTTATCCACATTATATGAATTTGAGTGTTACCTATTGCGTTATGCACGGCTTTTCGATCAATTTCATATGAATAATTCCTCAGAGAGGCTCTTGTTGCTCATTCTCAGAACGAGCAACAAGAGCGGGGTAAACCAAATCAAACTTCAAATCAAAATTAAAATCAAAATAAAAAACAAGTAGAGGAATCATAAGGAAACTCCTAGTCTCAACTCAAACTTAGGTGGGAGAATGTACCAAAGAAAAAAAGGTACTGTCAATATTGCCAAAAGGTTGGCCATTTTAATGAGTGTCGATCAAAGCGAAGAGGCATAGCACCAAAACCCAAGTCACAGACCCTCGCCCCTCAGTCGGACAACTTCCCTCATGGGAGGCAGAGTGATGGCAAGGGGCAGTGGAAAGGCCAGATCCACACTGCTGGCGGGGTCAGCCATCTTAGCCGACAACGTTCTCAACTCCAAAGGGCTTGTCTGACTGGTCTGCAAAGGTCCACATGGTCTCCATATAGATATTCGATGTGAGTCTCATCCACATCTGTGAGTTGCCTCCCGATGAGGTTATTGCAGAGGCCCACTCGTCATAGCTGAGCACATCAGCACCTGTTTGGATTGTGGACAGTGGAGCTATACATCACATGACTCCTATAGAGGACATATTGTGTACCTGAGCCCCTACAGTCTGGCAAGTTGGCATAGGAAACAACTCCTCGGTGAAGATCCAAGGTTGAGTTAGTTTTGCCATTGACAAGGATTTGGATTTGGCTTCACTGGAGAATATATACTATGTTCCTCAGCTTCGGGTGATTTTATTATCTGTTTAGCAGCTTTGCTGGTTGGGATGAGTAGTTTTCTTTATAGCGACTGCAGTTGAGGTCCTTGACTTTCAGACTAGTTTAGTGATTGGTTGTGGTGAGGCATAGTCTAATGGCCTATACCACATGACCTATTTTCTTATCGAGTCGATAGTCGAGAGCTCCGTGTTCCACAGCTTCGAGGCATTAGTCACATCTTGGCAGCCTATGAACAATGAGCATCTTTGGCATTTCCGCTCAGGGCATCTTGGCTATGATCCTCTTTGTGAGTTGTCTCTCCATGAGATGGTTGAAGGCCTTACTCGCTTGAAGCTAGCTCGAGATGTCTGTAGAGCATGCCAACTTTGAAAGTAGCATTGTATTCCATTTTCTCAACGGTCTACACATAGAGTTGACTTGCCTTGTAGATTGATTCACATTGATCTTTGTGGGCCCACATCCATTGTTGCCTTGAATGACATGTACTTCTTTTTGAAAGTGGATGATCATTCGAGATACATGTGGGTGTACTTCCTCAAGCATAAGTTCTATGCTTCACATATTTCTTTGCTTGGGTGGTCTTGGTTCATAACCAAATGAGTTGTGTTGGTTGCATGAGTGATAGCGGTGGTGAGTTCGTCTCCCATGAGTTTTTCGAGTTTCTACAGCAGCATGGCGTCTCTCACTAGCTCACCTCTACCAACTTTCCCTCTGGCATAAGTTCTAGGCTTCACATATTTCAGTGCTTGGGTGTTGTTGGTTCATAACCAAATGAGTTGTTGTGTTGATTGCATGAGTGATAGCGGTGGTGAGTTCATTTCCCATGAGTTTTTCGAGTTTCTACAACAGCATGGCGTCTCTCACTGTAACTGGCCTGCTCATTGAAAAGGGCGATAGTGTACAACCAAAATATATAAATGCTTTCACCCAATTCACAGTCGCCCACTTTACCTGAACTTAAAGATACATAATCAAGAAGACATACAAGAAGCTAGAATGCTCCTGTTGTGACATAGACACCCTGTTGGCCCCTAAGTCAGGCGCCCCTTGCGGTATTTCTTTATTTTTAAAAAGAGAGAAAGTACAATGGGCTGTCTTTCACCTATTCTGGGTGAAATTTGGCAGCATAACAGTACAATTACTGACCCAAAACAAGCTGACCAGGAGGGGAAACTTTGCCCAAGTCCGAAACTTTTGGTTGGAGTGCAGAATTGACCATTTCAGCCTGCTGTAGTTACTGGTTCAGACCTGTTTTGAAACCTTTTTTTAGCCCATATTGTTCCCTGCACTGTTCTACATCATCTATGCCAAGTGCCCCTTGATTGTGACATCAATTGGGCTCTGAAATAACCTCTGAACAGTCCAGAATCAATACTGATTTAGTGCTGTTTCGGACACTTGCTTGGTGAGGTTACCATCCTCACTTGTTCCTGCTTGGGGGTAGCAAACAACTGATCCTGTTCCTGGAAAAAGAAGGCTCTTGTCTCATGCAAAAACAACATATTCCCACACAACTGTACATAAATCAAAAGAAAGGCCCTTGATTCTGAAGCATAACCATACTGTCAGAGAGAGAAGGAGAGAGTAGGGAGCAAGCTCAACCCTCTGTGCATCATAGATAAGGTAGACCAGCTCTCAATAGCTCTCCATCTGCAGCTATCCATCTTTCCTTTCACAAATGAGCCCCCAATAATAAAAAAACTGCACGCCAGCCTCTCTTTAAAGAGGTAAATGCACAAATTTGTGCCAAATGGCAGCACTGGAAGGTGTTTCCCGTTCTGGCCTTCCGGTCTAAAATTCTCCATCCTCGGTGCGAAATTTGACCTCGGCACAGATCAGAGGATTAATCCGCGTGCAAAAACGAAGATAATGATGCGAACAGATTCTGGGGTCCAAAAATAGTAACTCCCTAAATTTTAGGAGTTGCTTCCATTGCATCCCACTAGTCTTCTGACCATCTTTGCAGACTATGGCTACATCCAAATTTGTAATGTAGCTCAACTGAAAGTGAATTTCCACTGATGACCCCACATGGACTAATCTCTTGGGAATTTGTCCATTTTCACTTTGAACTAGTCTCTCCTAGGCTAGTTCTTCAACACACTTGTCCATATACACTTTCACAAGTCTCTTCCAGGCTTGTCAATCTACAGTGCCATTAGTCTCTTCCAGACTTGTACTGGACCTTAACTGTCCAGTCTTGACTCACTAGACATTCCTGTTCGTTTCACATACTGGCCATGCAACTCAGGCGTTTAGATTTCAAGAGGGATCCTTTCAAAAAGAAAAACCAAATAAAGTAGTAATAAAGAAATCAACAAAAAGGTAATAGTTGTCACAGTCTTGTGACACTCACCAGCTCACCTCTACCAACTTTTCCTCTTAGAATGGAGTCGTAGAGCGTCAGGACAGTCATGAAAATGACACGCTCTATGCTATTAGCAGTAGAGCTCCTTGAGCGCCTTTGGGTTGAGGCGGCTAATACTACAGTGTAAATCCTTAATTCGTGTCCGACTGCGTCTCTTCCTCAGAAGACCCCGTACGAGGCATTCTTTGGCTCTCAGCTTGTTATATCATCCTACTTTAGAGTCTTCGGGTGTCATGCATACATACACATACGCTTGATGATAAAATAGGAAAGCTTACTCGCCGAGTTGATCTCCTTATCTTTGTTGGATATTCCTTTGAAGCAAAAGCCTACTGTTTGTTTGATTCTCAGACGAACAAGGTGATCGTCAGGAGAGACATCATCTTTGATGAGAGGGATATCGCGCAATCCTCAGTATCAGATTCCGATCTAATTCCTCCTTCCACATCATTGGAGATCATGTCTACTAAGTCTGGTCTAGTACTTGCGCTTAACCTACGTGTGGATTTTTCAGCTCCTAGGTCTCCTCCGCAAGATCCGTTACCTTGTTGGTACAAACAAACCATGCAGGATTCAGGGATCTTACCACTGGATTTCACTTCGGAAGGACTTAGAAGATCTGTCCGGCTTGCACCTCAGGCATCATTTGTGTCTTTGTTTAGACAAGTAGAAGGCTCGCCTTGTCGTGCAAGAGTTTCAATAAAAGCATGGTATTGATTGCGAAGAGACCTTTGCATCTACTGGGTGGTTGATATCTTTTCGGTTATCCCTCATACTAGCCGCTCACCACGGTTGGCCGATACATCAGATGGATGCCAAGAGTGTCTTCCTGAATGGTTATCTTGAAGAGGAAGTCTATGTGGAGCATTCCTTCTGTGAACCCAAGGGATAAGGTATTCCGCTTGCAGAAACCTCTTTATGGGCTGAAGTAAGCACTACTGCGGTCTTGGTTTCATAGGATGGACGAGTTCTTACAGGCTCATGGATATCATTCTATCCTTATGACCCGAACTTATATGTTCGATCTACTTTAGAGGGGTCCAGCTACATCCTATTGTACATTGATGACTTACTCATCAAGCGCTCAGATTCAGCTGCCATAGTGGTAATCAAGGCAAAGCTTAGTGCTACATTTGAGACGACATACCTCAATTTGTTGTCTTACTTTTTGGAGATGGAGGTAGTTTGATTTGTGGGTTGTATTTTTGTGTCATAGTAGAAGTTCGCACTTCAGCTTGTGGAATAGTTCACTACGGATCAAACACGGCTAATGGCCAGGCCTCTCAATCCTACTATCCACTTGTCAAAGGATACCCTAGGTAAGCCCTTTGATATGCATACCTACAGGTTTGTTGTAGGGAAACTTCTTTGGTTAATTCCTACTAGATGAGACTTAGCTTAGTCAGCATTTTTAGTCAGTATTTCACAGTACCTAGGATGTCACATTGGATTGCATGTCTTTGTGTGTTGCTTATGGCCTCACTTATGGTTTTAGTTTATGTTTGTAGGGGCACACTGATTCTGATTGGGTAGAAGATCTTGACTCTTTGTGTTCCCGTAGTAGCTATCTTTTCACCTTGGGCACGGCTCCCATTTCTTGGTTTAGCCATGAGCCAGAGACAGTTGCGGCTTCCATGACCGAGGTTGAGTATAGGGATCTCTTTGATGGCACCATTGAGGCCATCTACTTGAGAAGTTTACTGATGGCACTTCACTTCCCTTGTGACTCTCACCGTTGTCTACTGCAACAAATAGAGTGTCATTGCCCTTGTAGGCAATCCGATCATCACACCACGGACTTGGCATGTGGGAGTTCACTTTCACTTTTGCAAAGAGTAGGTTGAGCTAGGCACTATCCGCCTAGGGTTTGTGCCTTCGTCAGATAATTTTTGTAGACTTTTTGATCAAAGCGATCATTCGGCCGGTCTTTTGGTATCTTTTACCTAAGATCGGCTTGGGTACACCCTTCGCTACTTCTCTAGATTGATGGGGAGAGGGTGGTTTTATCTTGCTTTTCCTTTCAATTTGAGAAGGGGCGGCTACCTCTCTTGATAGTGACAGTGATGATGCTTACAATTTTTAGACATTCATTCATTGATTTATTTTTTTGTATAGTACTTATAGACATTTATAGCTTCATCTGCACTGTCAGGATGACATGATTGTAAAAGGACACTTCAGCAAGTGAACAATTTCTCTACAAGGGCATTGTCCAAGTGACACCATTGCATTGCATTTTGCATGCACATGATATCTTGCTTCTCCCTTTTTATCATCCCATGCATTGGCATTCTGTTAATGTAAACATGCATTTGTGCACATTAATCCCCTTTTAGTCTTTTGAAGTGGTTGACTCTGGATCCACCATATTTGTGGCATTGCACTTGGCAGTCTCCAAGGCAGTTCTCCCTAGTTTGCTTGCTTGATTTGGTTGTCTTGCTTGCTTCATACCTTTGCTATATTTATGTCATCCACAACTTAGCCATTTTTCTTTTTCATCGATACCCAGTAATGGTAGGGATAGTATGCTTGTTTGTAAAGGCTTTGGGTTTGACCATCCCTCATTATTCTCATGTTTGGGACATGGATACTCCCTTGATGATAAATCTATCAAAACTACAAAGCCATTAAAAAAAAAGTTCATAGCAGATAACCAGCGCCTCTGTAGTCTTAGTAGGCCATTGGGCAGTCGATGCACCCTTTGTCCGATGCTTTTGGGATGGGACGTCTTGGAGTAAAAGATAAAGAAAGAAAAGGGTTTGGGTGGCCTACTTCTCGTGGTTCAGTTGTTAGACTTGAGAGGAAATGTTGAGCTAAAAATGCATTAGCTTCACTTAAACAATCCCAAAACATACTTAATTAAGAAAGAAACCTTGTTTATCTAAAAAGAAATACGTTCCTAGAGAGTATTTGTATTTTATAAGCACAAACCCACTTGGGAGGGCCCAAACTTTCTATAAATAGATGCGTTGTCCACACCCTAGACGTGGAGAACATCACGGTCCAAGTTGGCCATTGTTGTCTACAACAATTTGGCACGTGTTTCCTGCATACCACACACTGTTCGGAGCTAATTTGAACACGTTGAGTGCTGTTGTTGGTTTTTCCTGTGTTTCTAGTCTCTTTCTCTCTTGTAGGTTGCATTTGTTGTTTTTTCTTTCATGTAGCCAACGTTTTTAGTCTTTCTCTCTTCTCATGTGCATTTTTAGTTATTTTCTCTTGCATTGCTGTCTAAATCAGATCCAGCCTTCCTTGGCTGCGTTTGTTGGTGTTCGACATTCAGATGTTGCCTTGCTGCGATTCGGGATCTGTTTGGAGTATGATACACTCTCTAGTTCATTCACCCTTGCCCTAATCCTTGAGATAGAGGAGTTCAAGGTATAATATTCATTCACTATATAGCGTGTTTATTGCATGAGCATTGTATATTCAATAGTCATATCATTTCATTCATTCTTTGTGTTCATTGTCTTTGGGTTATCCTAATTCTAACTGTGTTTTTCTATCAGTTCGTGCTTTGTCGTACGGTGTTATTTGTGTTTCTGTGTTAGGGTATTTCTTCACACTAATCTCATTGCATGGTAGCTTGAGTGCCCACGGTACACCACTTGTATCATCATAAGAAAAGTGAACGAGAAGATACAAGCACTGATGATAAGCATAAGGACAACCTATTCTAGAATGTTTGGCAAGACATGTTTTGAAGCTAGGCAAGGCACATGATATCTAACAACGTTCTTTTTACAAGGAGAGGTAAGCAAGATAATCATTGTGTTAATAAAGGCAAGAACACGGATGGCTAGATAAACTTCCTTGCGGTGCTTATGTAAAGAAATACTCTAATGTAGAAACATAAATGAAAG
The DNA here is from genome assembly GCF_053477565.2 of Lygodium microphyllum. Taxonomy (NCBI): domain Eukaryota; kingdom Viridiplantae; phylum Streptophyta; class Polypodiopsida; order Schizaeales; family Lygodiaceae; genus Lygodium; species Lygodium microphyllum. Next base: position 160,624,153 of record NC_141143.1, read on the forward strand.
CGTATGGCAAAGCATTAACTTAATAGAACATAGTTAGGGATAGAATAACTCAAAGGCAATGAACACATTGGAAACTGAATGAATGATTAACTATTGAATATAAAATGCTTATGCAACAAATAAACCATAGAGGAATGAGAATTGTACCTTGAACTCGTCTCATGGATAGAGATAGAGGTGTCGAGCGGGAGAGAGTGTCATACTCCTGATAGATCTTGAAACGCAACAAGGTAGCCTCTGGATGTTGGACATCAACAAATACAGTAGTGTGTAGTACTAGTGTGAAGATATGCTAGGGTTTGCATTGAGAAAACAAAGCATATATGACCAAGATTGAAACACAAAGACTCAGACAAAGAAGCAAAACTCAAATCCTAAATGCAAAACACAAACGCAGAACTCAAAACTCAAGCACAAAGACAAACATAGAGAGAAGAAACTTTGAAGTGAATGAATGCTATAAATGAATGTAAGAGTGTATAGAAAGCCCAAGGGCAGAGCAATGAAGTGTCAGAGAGTGACATCCAACGGAGACAAATCCCAAGTACCATGACCATTAGTCATAGTGATGGAGTGAGAGAAATACCAAACACTAATCACTAGTGTGAGGAGATTGAGACAATTGTAGAGGATGATGCTTGATGATGTGGGCGAAGTAGAAAAATGTAGTAGTAGAACATTGCAGTAGAATGTCGTAGTAAACACGTAATAAAACGTGGTAGTTAAACGTAGTAGAAGAATGCCAGAGTAAAATGTGAAGATATGCTAAGGTTTGCATTGAGGAAACATAGCATGTATGACCAAGACTAAAACACACAAACTTAGATAGAGAAGCAAAACTCAAATCTTAAACGCAAAATGTAAATGTAAAACTTGAAACTCAAACACAGAGACAAACTCTTGAAGTGAATGAATGCTATAAATGAATGTAAGAGTGTACAGAATGCCCAAGGGCAGAACAATGAAGTGTCGGAGAGTGATGTTCATTACAGATGGATCCCAAGTGTTGTGACTACTAGTTAGAGCGACGTAGTGAGGGATACCAAATGCCGATCATTAGAGTGTGAGGAGACATAGAAGATCGTAAAGGATGATGTCTGATGATGTGGGTGAAGCAGCAAAATGTAGCAGTACAATGCTGCAGTAAAATGCAATAGAATGTTGCAGTAAAACGTGGCAAGAAAATGCAATAGTAGGACGCTAGTAGAGGAAAAGATGAGGTGGCAGGAGTTGTGAAGGTTGGATGGCTGCTTGGTGAGAGATTGATGGTTAGATTTGTACACAAGTGTGAGAAACTTGCATGGAAGAGATAAAGCTGAATGTTGGACAACTTGTCTATTTATAAATATTGAAGGGTGCCCCAAAAGTTAGGGTTTTGGGAGACCACTGAAACTCTCTCAAACTGCACACCAAATTTTGGTTTTCCATTAATTTAGCATGTTTTGCGGTTGTTTAAAAATGCTAATCAGCTGTATGGCATGTTTCCTTTCCTTAATGGAAAACTCCTAAAGCTCAAAATCGAGATTGATATGTCAATTGCGATCTCGAGCCGCATAGTGCTCAATGAGATGATTCCAACCCTTAGATGCAAGGGGAAATGCTATATCTGAGAGTGGAATCTAGGAAGCATCCCTATATTAACTCAACATTGGTTGTGGCATTGCAAGCTCTCTATCAATGGATGTGATTAGGGTGAGCTAATCGAGGGTCTGTGGTACCAATGATGAGGTCCGAAAGTCCCTGACATTCAAGCACTTGTTGCATGAAGTTGGATCAGGAAGTGTAATTTGACCCGTTAAAACGAGTCTTATCCATGAAGGCATTTTTGGCCATCTCAACAAGAGTGGTTGTTCTAGGAGATAGAGAAGTTGTGTAATGGGGGTAGGGTGAATAGGGAGGATGGGGTGGGGGAGCGGAGTACACTTGGGAAGGATCCCAAAGTGTCCACTATGCATACGAGAAGTGTGCACAATGGATCTAAATGTGGGAAGGGCAGATTGGGTATGGCACGGTAACCGCTTGTGGAGCCCAAGGTGGAGGGATAAGGAGATGGGGAGCAAAAGATGGAAATTCATGTGTAGGAGTGACCCAAGGAATGTGTGACAAAAGTCCATCAACAAAGGATGGATATCCTTGCGTTTGAGAGATTGTGTGGGGGGTTTGTGAGTGCTTGGGGGTAGTGAGGGGGATGTGCATCATAGCTGTCGTAGAGTGAAATGATGTGGTAAAGTGAGGGTAGGTGGAAGGTATCATGTTAAAGGGTAGCATTACCCCTAATGATGCACTGAGAGGTGGAGAGAATGGAGGGTAGGTAGATGGTGGGATAGAGAAGAGAAAGTGCTAGGAGTGGAGACGGAAGATCCAACCCCTAGTGTGTTTTGAGCGGAGGTGGAGTGTAATCTAAGATTTTGGAATGAAGATATGAGTAGATCAGAATGTGGAGAAAATAGTGTTGGGATGGGAGGGAGTTGAGAAATGACTTACTCAAACGAAACAGATAGTAGAGATATGCTTGATAAAGGATATCTACTTCGAGAGCCTCTATTAAAGTTAACATATTGAAAATCATTCGGATCTTGCATGACAAAAGAAGAAACAAGAGAGGGTTTTGGCTCATACGACTCAAAAGGGTTATACAAAGTTGACACAAGGCTTGGTGGAGATGAAGGAGATGGATCACTAAACGTGCCGAATGTCATAATCCCTCCACGATCAGAGAGATGACCAGTCTCACCAATCGGTCTAGACAGAGTAGTAGTACTCGTTGGAGGAGTGTAAATCAAACTATGCGTGATGCGTAAGTACTCCTCAAACTCTTCATCTGTAAGATGACCAAAATGAGAATAAGAAGATAGTAAAGGTGAAGGTGTGTCTACCTCCTCCTCGAGACCATAATGCCCTCTCAAAGCCTCTAATGATGGAGAAGCTTGATAGGGTGTCATAGGATTCGAAGAGGAAGGTGCTTGAGATATTATGAGTCAAAATTGAGTTGTGTGTGAGTCTCGCACAAAGACTAGCCTTCACAATCACCGCAGGATACTCTTTAGAAGAACACTAGCTTCAATACGATGTGAAGATTTGCTAGGGTTTGCACCGAGGAAACATGGCATGCACGACCAAAACTGAAACACAAAGAGAGAGATAGAGACAAGCAAAACTCAAACCCTGAATGCAAAATGCAAATGCAAGACTCAAATACGGAGACAGACACAAAGAAAGAACTTTGAAGTGAATGAATGTTGTAAATGAATATAAGAGTGCACAAAATGCCCAAGGGCAAAGCAATGAAGTGTCGGAGAGTGATGTCCAGCGGAGATGGATTCCAAGTGCTGTGACCATAGTTGGAGTGACGGAGTAAGAGAAATACCAAACATTGATCACTAGAGTGTGAGGAGACTAAGGCGAGTGCAGAGGATGATGCCCAATGATGTGGGCGAAGCAGCAAAATGTAGTAGTAGAATGGCATAGTAAAACACAGCAGTAGAACGTGGTAGTAAAACGCAGTAGTAAGATGCTGTAGTAAAATGCAACAGTAAAACACAGTAGTAGGACGTTGCAGTAGAGGAGTAAACGAGGTGATGGTAGTAGCTGCTAAGGTTGGAGTGCCATGTGGTGGGAGACTGATGGCTCTGCTCACAAGGGTGAGAAATTTGTATGGAAGAGAGAAGGCTGAATGGTGGGTAGTCTATCTATTTATAGATGTTGAAGGGTGTCCCAAAAATTAGGGTTTTGGGGAACCATTGAAAATCTCTTGAACTGCGCATCAAATTTGCGTTTTTCAATAATTAAGTGTGTTTTAGGTTGTTCAAATACTAATCAGCTGTAAAATGTATTTTAGCTCAACAACTAGATTGCTGTCATATGCAAAGGAGAGAGAAAACAACAAACATAGATTTGTTGATGACGTGGATTGTCAAGCGGTAGCAGAAACAAATGCAACAACAATGATGACATGGATTGCATAGCGATGGCTGGATTGGTAAAATGGAGCCTGCTTGGGAGTGTAGATAGAAAACACAACCTATGATCAGGTTGCTAGGCTTTTGTCTGGAAATGGTCTAACAATTAATGGTAGCAAACAATGTCGAAAACCTACAGGGAGGTTGGAAACATACACCTAATGGATGTGGACAGCAATGGGCAGCTTCGGTTGAGTTGTCCTTTGCCAATAGGGTGTGGGTAGCGAAGCTAAATGGTTTGAAACGTGCAAAAACGAGATTGAGGCTGAATGGAGGGCAGGATGCTTGAGCTCCAAAGATTGCAGCATTGAGATCACCAGAGGTTGAGAAATTTCAGATTTCATTGTTGTAAACCCTAATTTGCAGTAGAAATTAGGGTTTAACAGTAGCCTCCGGAAGCGTGCTAGAAATTGGAAGCTCCAAGACTTGGATTCAACATGGCTAAAGCTATTTTTAGCCTATTCAAGTGGAGGGACTAGCAAATAATTGAATTTTGGGCATTTTCCATCTCCATCAAAGCGGGTGAAAGTCAATTGATTGCCTGAATCAAGGGGAAAATCAGGTTAAAGACTTGCTAGTCATTTTGAATAGCAAGGGGAGTTGGAATACCGAAAGGGATTGGGAGAATCCCATTGTACATCGACGACTTCTTCAATTAAGTTAAATAAATACCTAAAGGGGCGCGAGTTTTGGGGCCAACTGGATGTCCAATGTCCAAGATTATATGGTAAAGTGTACCTTTCAGTTTTGTGAATTTGTTAATTGCTGTAAATAGTGCTTAATCAGGTTATTTACCACCCTATTTGAGGAGGAAGGTTGGTTACATGGTTCCATTGCGGGGATACCACTCAATCCCTTGATTTGGTGGGCCCAAGGCACTTAATTGCAAGCCCAAGCTTTTTGCTAGTATTGACTTTTAACTCTCAGCTGAGAAATTACAGCAATATGTCTTCATATAGTGAGATGGACTCAAGCAATGATGATGCCTCTCAGTATGAATGTTCACATGGGAATGAAGGAAATGCAATGCATGACCTTGGATAAGGCTCAGACTATGGATGGCAAATTGAAAATGTTGCTGTTGGGCAAGATGCACGGCCTTCAGGGCATAAGGAGGTTGATGACTAGCAAAGTGAAGAGGAATTTGATGACCAGTTCAAGAATTGGATGAGGACAATAGCAAATCTCTTTGCTGAATTGGCAAAGGATTCTCAATTTACTCGATTTTTGAATGCTCCAAAGAAGGACAGCAAAGGCAAGAAGAAGAAGACGTCTTCTACACCTTCGGGACAACAAGATGCATCGAAGATAATGCCAAACCCTTCATTTGAAGCTCCCAAAGATGTTAATGAAATAAAATAGTTGATACCTACGGGGCAAGGAATGCAAACGCAAGGCCATCACGGAAGTGCCAATCCAATGGATTTTGGACAGCCGGGGATGCATGCTATGATGGGGTAGCCAGGATATTTTGGTGGAGGCACGATTTTTCATGCTATGGTTGGACAAGGATCGCATACGGGAATGTATGGCCAAATCCCTATGGTATGCAACAACCAATGCATGGTGTGCAAGGTCCAATGTATTCGCGTATGGCTGGAAATATGCAAAACCCTATGTATAGTAGCATTGGCTTGATGCCTAGGGCACAAAATAGCATATTTGATAGTGCATCTGCACCTTTGAATGCTTATGGGGCTCAATGAATGAATGTTGGTCATGCAAATGCTCCGTTTGGCGTTGGTTTTGATGTAAATTTAGCAAATGCACCCTTTTTGCAGCACACTGTGTATGACAACTTGACACCCAAAGGGGCAACAAAAGACTATGACGAGGGTCGAAAAGGAGTGAAGTTTGAGTCTTCTAGCAGTGTACAAGATAGGCTGAAAGCTTTGACTTTCATTCAGTAGTTTGACACAGCCTATTCAGGGGGGAACTTCACAGAGTCCTCAAAGATTCGAAAGGCAGCCACTTTCTTGAAAGGGAATGCATTATAGTGGTGGTCCTCTCTTTTGATGCAAGGTAGAGCACTGTCAACGTGGTTACAATTCAAGCAAATGTTTGCATCGAATTGGTTGACAAGTACCTTTGAGGTGGATATCATGACAGCTTGGAATAAGCTGGATGCTAAGGAATGTAAGAATGTGGAGCAATATAATAATAAGTTTTGGAATGCATTGCTGCCTATTACTTCTTATCGCCTCATACCCCTTCATGAGCAAGTGGGAAAATATGTTTGTGGGCTGCCCAAAGGAATTAGGGATTTTTGCATTAAATCCACCATGTCTAGCATGTCTCAGCTTATAGAGACTGCTGCTACAAGTGATGCTTTGTTGCGTGGGAAGGATTCGGGCTTCCTAGAGAGTGGGGAGAAGCCGAATAAAAAGTTGTTTAAGGTTGAGAAAAGGGGCAGATCTGAAAATCAGCGTGAAAAGAGGCCAAAACAACAAAGAAAGGGCTAAAAAATATTGGCACAACGTAGGGAATCGATGGCTGCAAATAAATGTTTAATTTGTGAATAGGAGAGTCACATTGCAAGGGATTGTCCCAATAGGCAGCAAACTGAAAAATCAGAAAATTAGGGAGATTCTAAAGGAAAGAAATCCAAAACATTAGTGGGATTGGTGCCGATGCTGTTAGTGATCAGCCCAATGATGATGCTACTGAGTTGGCAGAGCATGGAGCAAAATTAGGGATCAGCATGCATTGATTTTCTTTGATAATGGTGCACAAGCCAACTTCATCTCTATTGACATGGCCGCCCATCTAGGCATCAGAGAGGATGAGATAGGGCCCATGGGGGAAGTTGGAATGGCATGTAAAGGCCATGCAGAGCGTGTCACACCGCTCATTGGAAAGCTTCGATTGCACATACAAGGATATGTGGACATCGAAGAGCCAACTTCATCTCTGTTGACATGGCCGCCCATCTAGGCATCAGAGAGGATGAGGTGGGGCCCATGGGGGAAGTTGGAATGGCATGTAAAGGCCATGCAGAGCCCGTCACACCGCTCATTGGAAAGCTTCGATTGCATATACAAGGATGTGTGGACAGCGAAGAGTTCTTTATTGCTCCACTTGAGGGTTGTGATGTATTGCTTGGTATGCCATGGTGTCACCGTATGCATGCAAAAAAGCAGTGATTGATTCTCGTGCAATAAAAATCACTATTTAGCATAAGGGAAAGGTACTCACACTGGATGTAAAGTTGAAAGGTGAATCTGTCCCTGTTGTATTTGCAGCTGCCATTTGTAAAGTATTGAAAAATAATCTTTTTGCGTACTTGGTTTTTACTAAGGATAAAGAATATAGTGAGAATGTTGGAAACATGTCTAAGTTAGAGAATGATTGCATGTCATTTTTGAAAATGTATGTTGATTGCTTCTCTCAGTCACTTTCAAGGCAGCTACCGCTTGAAAGGCCAGAAGATCATGACATAGATCTTATCCTTGGAAGTAGCCCACCTAATAAGCCACCCTACAGAGCCAGTGCAGCCCAACAGGAGGAGATTATGAGTCAGGTAAATGAGCTGTTAGAAAAAGGGTTGATTCAGCCCAGCTCATCTCCTTTTTGTTCTCCAGTGCTTTTGGTACAGAAAAAGGATGGTTCATGGCATATGTGCATTGATTATTATGCTCTGAACAAGATTATAATAAAGAATCACTTTCTGATTTCTCGGATCGGTGATGTTATGAATGGATTGCAAGGGGCAACGATATTAAGTCGTATAGATTTGAAAAGCGGGTATCATCTGATACGCATTAGACCAGAAGATGTGCCTAAGACAGCTTTTAAGACATCTTTTGGATTGTATGATTTTCTTGTTATGCCTTTTGGACTTACGAACGCTCTTGCCACTTTTAATCGGATGATGGATCGCAGAGGATTTATGGGCACTTTCTTTGACGACATGATTGTCTATTCAAAGAACGAGGCAAAGCATAGAAAACACTTGGACATTGTGTTCAATGAACTGTGTGACCATAGGCTAGTTATCAATGACAAGAAAAGTGAATTATTCTTACATGAAATCCACTTTTCGGAGCATATAGTATGGGCTGATGCTATTTGCATGAACCTTGCAAAGGTTGAAGTAATACAATCATGGCCACATTTGGGAAATGTGCATGAGATCCGTAGCTTCTTGGGTTTATGTTCTTACGACGGGAAGTATGTACGCGGGTTTGTTGAAATTGCATCTCCATTGCATGCCTTGCAGAAAAAGGATGTGCCATTTAGATGGACAACAGTGGAAATTTCAGCATTTGAAAAGTTGAAGGAAAAGATAACTTTAGATTCTATGCTTCTGTTGCTTAATCTAAGGAAGTCATTCATAGTTCAATGTGATGCATGTGGTAACAACATTGGGGCTGTTCTTATGTAAGACGGCCGAGTTGTGGCTTATGAGAGCCGAATTCTCCACGGTGCAGAAAAGAATTTGTAGGTCTATGAGAAAGCTTGTGGTTGTAATTCGTGCATTGTCTACATGGGAATATTATTTGTTGGGGGCTGATTTTACAGTGCAGATAGACCACTAAACTTTGAGGTACTTTTTGACGTAGACAAAGTTGTCAGAGAAGCATATGAGATGGGCAAATTTTCTCTCTATGATTCATTTTCAAATTATACATATTGATGATAAAAAGAATGTTGTGGCTGATGTACTTTCACGTAAGCCACAAATTTCAGTTGTTAATATGGTTTATCACATTGAGTTGGATGCCATGAAAGAGCAATATGTTGCTAATTCGGACTTTGTTATGTTTATGATCAGCTTTGCAATGGCCAAAGGCATGGAAACTTTGTGCTAAGAGATGGATTGTTGATAATGCATGGACGATTGTGTGTCACAAAGCGGTTAAGGCGGCTTAGAGTTATCTCTGAAAGTCATGCTTCTCCATATGCAGGACATAGAGGTATTGATGCCATGGTCAAGGCAGTGGAACATTTCTTTTATTGGCCAGCTTTGAGGCATGATGTAGAACAATTTGTTAAGACATGCAACGTATGCCAGAAGATAAAGCATGATAGGTAAAAGATGCCGGGTTTGTTGCAGTTCTTGCCTATTTCAAATAGGCCTTGGTAGAGCATCGCAAGGGACTTTATTTTTGAGCTTCCTAAGACACCTACAAGGAATGATGGGATATGGACTATCATTTGTAGGTTTAGCAAACAACCCCATTTCATTGTTGAGGAAGAAAATAAAGGTTGATCATATGACATGATTGTTTTTGTAGCACATCTTTAAGTATCATGGTATGCTAGAGTCGATCATTAGTGATTGAGATCCCCGGATGACCAATTTATTTTGGAAAGGGCTTGTTTGAGAATATGAGTACCATGCTGAAATTCGTGGAAATTTCAGCATTTGAAAAGTCGAAGGAAAAGACGACTTCAATTCCTATGCTTGTGTTGCTCGATCTAAGGAAGCATTTGTTGTTTAGTGTGATGCATGTGGTAACAACATTGGGACTGTTCTTATGCAGAATGGTCGAGTTGACACTTATGAGAGCCGAATTCTCCATGGTGTAGAAAAGAATTTGCAGGTCTATGAGAAAGAGGTATTGGTTGCAATTCATGCACTGTCTATGTGGAAACATTATTTGTTGGGGGCTGATTTTATAGTGCAGATAGATCATCAAACTTTGAGGTACTTTTTGACACAGAAAAAGTTGTCAAAGAAGCATATGAGATGGGCAAATTTTCTCTCTATATTTCATTTTCAAATTGTATATATTGATGGTTAAAAGATTGTTGTGGCGGATGCATTGTCACATAAGCTATAAATTTGAGTCGAGCATAGTTTATCACATTGAGTTGGATGCCATGAAAGAGCGATATGTTACTTTTTTAGGCTTTGCTACTGTTTATGATCAGCTTTGCAATGGCGAGAGGCATGAACACTTTGTGCTAAGATATAGATTTGTGATGATGTATGGACGACTATGTGTCACAAAGGAGTTAAGGCTTAGAGTTATCACTGAAAGTCATGCTCCTCTGTATACGAGACACAAAGGTATTGATTCCACGGTCAAGGTAGTGGAGCATTTCTTTTATTGACTAGCTTTGAGGCATGATATAGAACAATTTGTCAGGACATGTATCATACGCTAGAAGGTAAAGCATAATAGGCAAAAGATGTTGGGTTTATTGCAGCCCTTGCCTAATCTAGATAGGCCTTGGCAAAGCATTGCAATTGACTTAATTTTTGAGCTTTCTAGAACACCTACTACAGGGAATGATGGGATATGAACTATTATTTACAGGTTTAGCAAACAAGCCCATTCCATTTCGGTGAGGAAGAAAATAAAGGCTGATCATATAACATGATTGTTTTTGGCGCACATCTTTAAGTGTCATGGTATACTGGAGTTGATTGTTAGTGATCGAGACCCTCAGATGACCAATTTATTTTGGAAGGGGTTATTTGAGAATATGGATACCATGTTGAAATTCTCATTATCCTTCCAGCCGCAAATAGATGGTTAATTTCAAGAAGCAAATTCCATAGTATTAGATCTTTTGAGGTGTAATATTTTAGACCACAAGACACAGTGGGAGCAATATTTGTTCTCGGTTGAGTTTGCTTACAACAACAGAGTGCATAGTTCCACTGGCAAAGCTGCATTTGAGGTGGTTGAGGGTGGTAAGAAGGTACCACCTATCTTGCAAACCAAGGATAAGATCTTTGAGGTTGACCATTATGTGGAAAACTTAGATGTAGTCTATACAAAGATAAAGTATGCACTTCAGAGATCATAGGAAAAGTAAAAGAGGACAACTGATCATCATAGATGTGGTTTGCAGTTTGCAAAGGGCGATTATGTATTGCTACGTTTTAAAAAGACAAGGCTGAAAAAGATGAAAGGAAGAGAAAGATTGTATCCAAAGTTGAGTATAAGATACCATGGGCCCTTCCAAGTGTTAGAGAAGATCACCGATGTGGCATATCGGTTGAAATTACCTCCACATTGGTGGATACACAATGCCCCTTGTTGGACTGTAAGGCCACAACTTAGAGAGTTGGAGTTCGAACAGGAGCGTATGAGTATGACGGCTAGAGAGAGTGTGAGGAGAGTGAAAGTAAGAGAAGATAAAGAGTGTACCAGCCATGTGTTGGTACACAAAGAATAAAATGTATTTATACTGGCACGTAAAGGGTGCGTTTACATGTATGTGCGTGCACTGTATACATGGAGGTTACCAGGCCTTTATATCCCAACAACCTCCCACTTACAGGTCCGATATGAACCTCTAGCTAACCAACTCCCACTAGTCAAATGCAATGCTCGTGTTGAGCTCTCCTTAGACTTTTAGTGAGAACATCTGCAGGGTTATCTTGTGTTTTAATGTCACAAGATTGTGACAACTATTACCTTTTTGTTGATTTCTTTATTATATATTTTATTTGGTTTTTCTTTTTGGAAGGATCCCTCTTGAAATCTAAATGCTTGAGTTGCATGGCCAGTTTGTGAAATGGACAGGAATGTCTAGTGAGTCAAGACTGGACAGTTAAGGTCCAGTATAAGTCTGGAAGAGACTGATGGCACTGTAGATTGACAAGCCTGAAAGAGACTTGTGAAAGTGTATATGGACAAGTGTGTTGAAGAACTAGCCTGGAAGAGGCTAGTTCAAAGTGAAGATGGACAAATCTTCAAGAGATTAGTCCATGTGGGGTCATCAGTGGAAATTCACTTTCAGTTGAGCTACATTACAGATTTGGATGTAGCCATAGTCTACAAAGATGGTCAGAAGACTAGTGGGGATGCAATGGAAGCAACTTCTAAAATTTAGGGAGTTAATATTTTTGGACCCCAGAATCTGTTCGCGTCATTATTTTTGTTTTTGTACGAGGATTAATCCTCTGGTCTGTGCCGAGGTCAAATTTTAAACCGAGGATAGAGAATTTTAGACCGAAAGGTTTAAACAGGAAAATTGTTACATGTATGCCATGTGTCACAATTTGGGCATAAATTCCCAAAAGAGAGAGAGAGAGAGCAGCACAAAAACGAGTTTCAATGCATAGGGGGCTCATTTTTGTGAAAGGGAGATGGATTGTTGCAGATGGAGAGCTCTTGAGAGCTGGTCTACCTTGTCTATGATGCACAGAGGGCTGAGCTTGCTTCCTACTCTCTCTCTTTCTCTCCCTGATAGTATGGTTATGCTGTAGAATCAAGGGCTTTTCTTTTGATTCAGGTACAGCTGTGTGGAATATGCTGTTTTTGCATGAGGCAAGAGCCTCTTTTCTTCAGGAACAGGAGCAGTTGTTTGCAGTTCCCAGCAGGGACAGGTGAGGGTGTTAACCTCACCAAGCAAGTGTCTGAAACAGAACTAAACCAGAACTGATTCTGGACTGTTCAGAGGGTATTTTGGAGCCCAATTGATGTTAGAATCAAGGGGCACTTGGCACAGATGATGTAGGACAGTGCAGGGAACAATATGAGCTGAAAATAGGTGTCAGAACAGGTCTGAACCAGTAATTACAGTGGGCTGAACAGTACAGGGAACAATATGAGTTGAAAACAGGTTTCACAACAGGTGTGAACCAGTGATTACAGCAGACTGAAATGGTCAATTCTGCACTCCAACCAGAAGTTTCAGACTTGGGCAAAGTTTCCCCTCTTGGTCAACTTGTTTTGGATCAGTGATTGTACTGTTTTGCTGCCAAATTTCACCCAGAATAGGTGAAAGACAGCTCATTGTACTTTCTCTCTTTGTAAAAATAAAGAAATACCGCAAGGGGTGCCTAACTTAGGGGCCAATAGGGTGTCTATGTCACAACATGAGCATTCTAGCTTCCTGTATGTCTTCTTGATTCTGTGTCTTTAAGTTCAGGTAAAGTGGGCGACTGTTAAATTGGGTGAAAGCATTTATTTATTTTGGTTGTACACTACCGCCCTTCCCAGTGAAAAGGCCGGTTACATTTAATCTTGGTCAATGTGATTTGACCATCTTTTAGAATCTGTCTGATGAAGTGATATCGCACATTTATATGCTTTGTGCGTGAATGATACATAGCATTCTTAGCCAGATACACTGCACTTTGGCTATCACATCCCAAAATTGTAGTACCCATAGACATGTCGAGATCATCTACAAGTTTGCTCAACCATATAGCTTCCTTAGAAGCTTCAGTAGCTGATATGTATTCAGCTTCAGTGGTACTCAGTGCAACAATGTTTTGCAACCTGGAACACCAAGAAACAGCCCTGCCAGCAACTGTAAAGACATACCTGTTGGTGGACCTACGAGTGTCCAAGTCACCTGCCATATTTGCATCACAATAACCCTGCAAACTAAGTACACCCTGCCCATAGCAAATACTTTTTCTTTGTGTAAGGTATCGAAGAATACACTTGACAGCCTTCCAATTTGCTTTGCTAGGATTTGACATAAACTTGCTAATAACTCCCACTGCATGAGCAATGTCTGGACGAGTAGCAACCATATCATACATAAGAGAGCCATAAGGTGATGCATAAGGAACTCCCTTCATAGCATTTGCTTCCATGTCATCTTTCGGGCTGTTGGCTTTGCTAAGCTTGAGATAAGGAGGTAAGGGTACCCCAAAAGGCTTAGCTTCAGCCATGTTAAATCTGTCCAGTACCTTTCCAATGTACTTTTCTTGAGATAAAAACATTAATTTCCGCATTCTATCTCTACGAATCCTCATGCCCAAAATATGCTGTGCATTCCCCAAATCTTTCATAGAGAAAGCTGATTTCAGCTGATTTTTGAGAGTATCCAAGCTAGTCTTTCTTTTCCCAGCTAGTAACGTATTATCCACATACAAAACAAGTATTATGGGGCTGCCATATGTATCCTTTTTCATGTATAAGTAATGATCTGCATGGCTGCATGTCAACTCATGAGATAGCATAAAAGTATCAAACTTTTTGTACCATTGCCGTGGTGCTTGCTTCAGCTCATATAGGCTGCGTTTTAGCTTATACACCATCTGTTCTTTTTCAGGAACTACAAAGCCCTCAGGCTGTTTCATGTAGATTTCCTCATCAATGTCACCATGCAAGAAAGCTGTTTTTACATCCATTTGATACAACTCTAAATCCAAAACAAGAGTAAGAGCAAAAAGCACACGTAAAGTGGTCATCTTCACAACAGGTGAGAAGACCTCTTGGAAGTCAATTCCTTCCTTTTGTGCATAACCTTTGGCAACTAGCCTTGCCTTGTACTTGGGTTTCCCATCAACTGTCTTGACTTTGTACACCCATTTGTTTGGAAGTGGCTTCCTTCCCTTTGGTAATGACACAAGATCCCAAGTATCATTTGCATATAGAGATTTAATCTCTTCCTGCATAGCTAGCTCCCACTTACTGTTGAACTTACATGACTTGGCCTCTTTGTATGTAAGAGGCTCACCCTCATTTGTAAGCATCACATAATGCAAGGAGGGGTCAAACCTATGTTGTTGCCTTCTTACGCGTGTAGATCTGCGTACCCAATGATCAACATTGTCAGGAATTGGGTCTACATCAGGAGGTATATTATTTTCAGCATTCATTTGCTGCTGTAAACCATTTTCAGCATGCTATTCATGCTGTACAGCACCTTCATTTTCATTTCCAGCACCTGCATTTTCATAATCAGCAAGCCTATCTTGCTGTCCATGACCTCCTCGTGCTTCTATTTGCTGTCCATCATCATTTGGCTCAAAAGTAACCGGCTGATCATCAGTTTCAGCTTGTGGTACAGCACCTTGAGGCTCATTTTCTGAAGTTATGGGTGGCTGTAAACTCTGAAATTTCACATTTTTCAGATCTTCATTAGAGGCTAAAGAGCCTTTCAGCAATTTTGCCTCATTAAACACAACATTACGGTTGCGAATTTTGGACTGAGGTAACCACACTCTGTAGCCAAATTCACCCTCATCACCATAGCCCGTGAAAATGCCTTTGCTGGATTTCGGGTCAAGTTTGTTCCTTAGCTCATCCCTAACATGTACAAAAGCATCATAGCCAAATATACGTAGATGGTCATATGAGGCCGATTTGCCAGACCAAACCTCCTCAGGGATGCCATTATTTAAGGACCTATTTGGAGAGCGGTTGCAAATGTGAACTGCGGTTTTGAGTGCCTCTCCCCAAAATGCATGAGGGAGATTAGCAGTGGACAGCATGCACCGCACTCTTTCACTTAAAGTCCTGTTATATCTTTCAGCCACCCCATTTGAAGAAGGACTGTAAGGGGCTGTAAGCTCCCTCTTAATACCATGTAAGTCACAAAATGACTTAAATTTAGTCGATGTAAACTCACCCCCATTATCAGCTCTCAAGCATTTCAGCTTTCTATCTATTTGAGTGGTCACAAATGCATGAAAAGTTTTAAAAACAGCAAACACTTCACTTTTCTTTTTCAGCAAGTCCACCCAAATCTTCCTGGAACAATCATCAATAAAGGAGATAAAATATGCAGCACCACCCAATGATTTCACGGACATACTACATACATTAGAATGCACTAAGTTCAAGACATTGGACTCACGAGAGATACTAGAGTAAAATGAAATTTTTATTTGCTTTCCAAACTGGCACTCATTACAAAAATCAAGTTTAGAGCCTTTTCCATCAACCCTTTTCAGAGAGGTAAGAACATCAAGTCCTTTTTGGCTCATATGGCCTAATCTCTTATGCCATAACTCCAAGTGGTTGCAAATTTCAGCAACTGCAAGAAACTTGCCATTCAAGGCTTTACAATACAAACAATACAATGTGCCCTTCTTGGTTCCTTTTGCAATCAGCATGGAACCCTTTTTTACTTTCCACAAACCACCACCAAACAGTGTGGTGTAGCCATTAGTCAAGTTGACCAACAGATAGTAAACTCTTTTTAATGCCAGTCACATATTTGACATCTTTCAACACAAGTTCTTGACCATTGTCTAAAGACAAGTGTATGGTGCCAATCCCATCAATGCTACAAGCATGGTTATTTCTAAGGTACGCCTTTCCATAACTGCCTGCATTAAACATAGCAAAATACTCCAAGCAAGGAGTTACATGGAAAGAGACACCAGAGCCTACAATCCAAGTCTGAGTGACACCATCATCAATTGACAAGAGTGCATCAATCACATTAGCCTTGCTAATCTGCATATCCTGCATGTGACATACAAGGGCATTGTAATCAACTGCACATAATACATCAGCCTCTGTATCTGAAAGCTCCTCTATGACCACATTGGAGGCCACATTGGTCTTTTCTTTGCCTTTGGATGTCTCCAATGCATCTGTCTTTTCTTTCTTCTTTTTTTTATCTCCTGCATTCTTATTTCTTCTTGTAGTACCTGCAGTCAGGTTTCTTGTGGTCCTTCCGACCACAATGATAGCAAGTGATGTTACTCTTATCCTTTCCTTTACTCTTGCTCCTGTTTCTCTGCCTTGCATATGCATTTTTCTTTTCAGCCCTGCCTCTTACATTATAAGTTGAGTTGCTGCCTTCTCCACTAGACATACGTCTAATTTCTTCATTCAAGATAGAACCCCTCACCCATCATATGAGAGATTGGGGTTATTGCTGAGTGAAACCACCAAGGTTTCCCACGAGTCCGGCAGTGTCATGATAAAAAAGATCGCCCTCAACTTATCATCATAGTCCAAGTTTGCATCTTTGAGCTGATTTAGAATCCCTGTAAATGCACTCAAGTGCTCAGCTGCAGGCTTTGACTCATCCAGTCGCATATTCACTAACTTGCACATTAAATGCACCTGATTAACAGGTGTGGTGATCTCATAAGTAGTTTTCAGCTTCTCCCATATTGCATAACTTGTGTCTAAACCCTTAATGTCTGTCAGAAAATCATCAGTGACACCCATCTTTATGTAAGCCACAACCTTTTTATTCACTCTGGCCCAATCTGCATCAGACATTAGTGCGGGTTTATCTTTCTGCAAAGCATCCTCATAATCCTTCAGAAACAAAATGCCTTGCATACGGTCTTTCCAAAGGTCAAATCCATGACCATCAAACCGTTTAATCTCCATCAAACTCTTGATGTTTGAACTGGAAGAAGTTGCAGGCTTTTGATCACGAACAAAAGAGTAAATGCACTAATCTGTGGGAGCACAAGCTGAACCAGCAAAATACCCTGCTGTTTTTCCTCAACCAGAAATGAATCTCTGCTGTTTATACATTAACCAGCCACTGCATGGGCAAAAAATGCAGAAATTCACCAAATTCTGCGCAAATCCCCAAAATTTCAAGTCTAAAATTGCATGAGTGTCAGCCAATCTGACCCAGCTGAGTAAAGCTTTGCCAATACATGAAAAGCCCCAAATTTTTGGGATCCAATGTCAGGAAATTTTACCCAAGAAAGGCAAAATTTTGACAAAATTTGCAAAATCCCCAATTTAATTGAGGTCACCGCACGCGATGTCTGCAATTTCTGACTCAAAAGTCACTGACAGGCATGAATGATGCCAAATCTAGGAAAAGCCCCAAATTCTATGCTCCGATTTGCACAGATTTTGAAAATGTGCCTCTGGTGTGTGAACACCTACCAAGGCTAATGAGAGGATTAGAGAAAATTTGATTTGTTAAAAAAAAAAAAAGACGGAACTAATGGGGGGGGGATCCGTTGACCCTCGTCGTGTCACATCGCCCGTCACGCAAAGTTGCCTGCATGTTGTGATACTTGTCCGCTAGAACTACCCGCCGAAATTGCCCGTGAAAGGCGTCATGTTTGACCTGCGCGCCACGCCTGATTGACGCCTGAAAAGGCCCGCCGGAACTGCCCACCTCGTCATGTCTGACTGACGCGTCACGTCTTTCAATCGTCGCGAAGTACATGGCCTTTGCCCGCGAGAGTTCGGATCTCTTAGGCGATGCCACAATCTTGAAAGCGTGCAAAGTCTTGGCTCTGATACCAGTTGTTGGACTGTAAGGCCACAGCTTAGAGAGTTTGAGTTCAAACAGGAGCGTGTGAGTACGATGGCTGGAGAGAGTGTGAGCAAAGTGAAAGTACGAGACGATAAGAGTATACCAAGCATGTGTTGGTACACAAAGAATAAAATGTATTTATACTTAGGGCACGTAAAGGGTGCGTTCACATGTATGTGTGTGTACTATATACACGGAAGTTATCGGGCCTTTATATCCCAACACCCCTCCTATCAACTTGTTAAGGTCTTTTCATGGTGATGTGTTGGAGGATATGTTTGTTGAAATTCAGCTTGAGGTTGAGGAGTTGGATGAGATTTTGGTACCTGAGCAGACTTTGGCACACACTTGGCAGACCATTCTCAGTTGTTGCAACTAAACTTAGATGCCTTTCAGTTAGAGCCAACTTTAGTTTGGATTCAGTCAGGTTTAGCAAAGTAAGGATCCATAGTATTGCCTGATGCTTAGGGGGGAGGTAGCACTTCCACTCCTCCAGTTATGGATTGCTCTCGTATGTAGTGGATCTTGGATGTATTCAACATGCATCCAAGGTACTGTGTTGATAGTATGCAGACGAGTATGAGTTTCACTTGGGCACTAGAATTGTATTTTTGCATCATCTTATGATTAGCATGAATTTTGCTTGAACTTTGAGACAAAAATTCTGGTAAGTTTCAGCTCAGTTTTGTCAGAGTGCAGTGATGTGGAAGCATAGGACAAAGAGTGAGAGAGAGTGAACACAGAGAGGAGAGAGAGAGAAAAGGAGACTGTAACGCAGGAAATCTGTAGTGTAGTATGCTGTATAGGAGTGCAGAAATATACATAGGTGCAGAGAAAATATATGCGTGTGTCTCCGCCTTGAGAACCTCGATCTCCGTCAGCCCGCGCATTGTTAGTCTCAGCAGACCAACTTTGTTAGATGTCAGATCAGAATATATGAAAGTGTGCCACAAACTGACTATAAATAGCCGGGAAAAAATAGTGCCAAGCACCAGGTCGGCTGTAGTAAATGCAGCCGACTGCATAAAATAACGATAAAACTGACTGACTGCAGGCTGCCACGTGGCAACTGTGCAGACTGCTGACGTGGCTCCTGCATTGTCCATACTACTGATGTGGCACTTTGCTGTCCAGGAAATGACTCTCTAACACCCCCTCTCAGATCCTAGACATGTCAAAAGACTGAGGGATTTGGCATGTTGCCGAAGAAGAGCCCGGGGAAGCGCCTTCGTGAACAAATCGGCAAGATTATCCTCCGTCTTGCAGTACTCCACATCAGTGGTCCCATCTAGAAGCTTCTCCGGAATGAAGTGATATTGGATCTCAATGTGCTTCGTCCGGGCATGGAATACACGATTCCGTACCAAGGCAATGCAACTCTCATTGTCACACTGCAGAAGAGTAGGACGAGTCTGGGGGCAATCAAGCTCCTCCAACAATCTTTGAAGCCACACAACCTCACATGTGGTGGAAGACGCGGCCCGATACTCCACCTCAGTAGAAGAAAGGGCTACTGTGGGATGCTTCTTACTACTCCATGAGATAACACCTGTACCCAATGTAAAACAATAGCTGTAGTAGACCTCCATTGGTTCACATCGCCAGCCCAACCCAAGTCGCTCCAACCTGCAATAACAAGATCGGAAGCATCTGTACTTGTTGGATAAGAAATCCCTAAGTCAGAGGTCCCCCTCAAATACGGAAGAATTCTCAGGGCAACTTGCCAATGCACCTGTTTGTGTTTACTCATGAACCTTCCCAAAAGACCCACAACAAAACAAAGATCAACACAAGTGTTGAGTAGCCAAATCAAGGATGCAATTAACCGACGGTAGCAGGAAGCATCCGTCAAGGGAGAATCAGAGTGTGAAGTGGCCTTCTAGTTTGGATTCAGAGAAGTAGAAATAGTTTGACAAGTCTCCATCTCAAAAGTCACCAAAAGCTCTTGAATGTATCACTGTTGAGAGATAAAAATCCCCCTCTGAGACAAATAAATCTCGTGATCCAAGAAGAAATGAAGAAGCCTCAAATCCGTCATCTTGAATGTCTGATGTAAAGCTGTCTTGGTCTCGTACACCTGTTGTGTACGATCCCCTGTCAGAATCAAATCATCAACATACAACACAAGCAACAGACGGCAAACCTCGGAAGTGTGCACATAAAGCTGCGGACCAGCCTTGGAGCATTGATATTTTAACTTCGACTGAAGAAACGAGTTGATCTTCTCGTTCCATGCATGTGGAGCTTGCTTGAGGCCATATAAGGCCTTCTTTAACTTGTAAACTTTCCCATTCGAGGATCCAAAGCCAAGAGGCTGCTCAACATAGATCTCCTCCTGCAAGTTAGTATTGAGAAAGGCCGACTTCACATCCAATTGATAGACAGGTCATCTCCTATGGCAAGCTAGGGCAAGAACAGTGCGAATAGTCGCCATTCGTGCAGTGGGGGCAAAAGTATCATGGAAGTCAATGCCTGGGCGCTGAGCAAAATCTTTAGCAACAAGGCGAGCCTTGTGCTTGTCCAAAGAACCATCGCTAAGGTACTTGGTATTGAAGATCCACTTGACGCCACTCACTTTCTTGTGAAAGGGACGAGGCACAAGAGACCAAGTGCCATTCCACTCAAGAACCTCTAGCTCGGCTTCCATAGCCTTCCGCCAATGGTCAGGCTACAAAGCTTCCTTCATTGAAGTGGGCTCTCGATCTTGTGTAACACGGGCCATTAAACAATAGTTAGAGCAAACAACCTCCGTAGAATGTGCTCGATTCCTCCATGACCTTTGCGGTCCATCATGCGGTTCCCACTCCTCAGGGACCCCCTCGATCTCTGAATCTCGGAGTGTGTCACAGGCCTAACGAGGAGGAGGCCGAATCTCTTCCCTTTGCTCTCCATCTGTTGAAGACTTGGGAACATCCATTGGCGGCAGTTCCATCGGGGTGGCCGGTGGAAGAGAAGACTCTGAATTAGAAGAAGGATCTCCATCAAGGGGCTCTGGCTCCAAAGGAACTGTCTCGGGAGCCCAACTATCCCTTGGACCTCCAAGGACGAGGTGCTCCTCACTCCCCTCTGTGGCCGGAACTTCCACAAGCTGCATATCTCGGCTCGTGTAGACATCTCGCTTGACAAGATCAAACAAACGATAACCTTGGGATTGGGAGCTGTAGCCAACAAAAATCTGTTGTCGGGAAGCCGCCTCAAACTTGACACGCTGCGTCTTCGGGATGTGTACATAGGTGTCACATCTAAAGATCCGGAAATAAGAGACATCGGGCTTAGTCCCAAAGTAAGCCTCAAAAGGTGTCATCCTGTCAACGGTAGAAGTGCGAGATTGATCGAGGATTTGAATTGCATTAGCCCTGGCCTCGGCCCACAAAAACTGAGGTGTCAGTTGGTGCTCCATCATGGTGCGCGCCATCTCGATCACACTTCTGTTCTTCCGCTCCAAAGTGCCATTCTCTTGAGGAATGTTAGTGTTAGTAAACTCTTGGTGAATGCCCCTATCTGCACAAAAATGAGCAAACTCATTAGACATATATTCACCGCCCTTGTCTGAATGCAAGGTCTTCAGTTGGTGGCCACATCAGTTCTTCTCAAAGAGAAGCCAATCCTTAAAGTGAGAAAAAGCCTCTGACTTTAATGTCAAAAAATAGACCCAAGTTATCTTGTTGTAGTCATCTATGATCAATATGAAGTACAAGCTCCCCTTCAAAGAAAGATCCGTAGATACAAGCTCTATGGGTAATGTAGACTGCCTCGAAGCTGTGTTGGGAATCACATCCCAATGCAGTTTTCCACGAATGTAGGAGACACATGGCTGATGGCTCACCACACTGTCCTGCAAACCTGGGACAAATGATCCTCGCGACGCCTTTTGAAGGTACTCATAGTTCAGGTCGCTAAACTGAGCATCTGTAGAAGACTTCAATTTGTAGATGCCATTCACCTCAAACCTTGAAGAGAGAACCTTCCTCGATCCACGATCAAGGACTCAAACAATATCACTGTCAAACTCCACCAAGAGACCAAGAGAACAAATCTTATGAACCGAAAGCAAATGATATCCCAAGCCTGGCACATGCAACACCTCAGAAGTGTGGGTACCACTAGGTCGATCTGGAATCAGTTGCATCTCACCCCGTGCAGCAATAGACACAGAAGAGTTGTCTCCAATGAGAATCTGCCCACGCGAAGGTCACAAACGGGTAATACCAATGGGAGGAGTCATGTGCCGTGAGGCACCATTGTCCACGATCCACTTTCGAGCTTGGGGAGTTGTCATCACTGCATCAGAAGTCTTTGGTGTAGAGTCCTCAATGACTGCTAAGGGTAGAAAAGCAACTGATGAGGGTGTAGCCACCGCTCCAGAATCCGTCGTGTCCTTCTTTCCAATGATTAGTCTTACTACAAATATGACAAGTCGATTCCTTCTCCTTGTCCTTCTTGGATTTGTTGTCCTCCTTCTTCTTTTGGTCCTTTCCCTTCTTCTGAGAAGCTTGATCAACCAATGCCTCCGATTTGGAAGCATTCTGTCCTTCAACTATTCCTCTTGGTCCAGGACCATAGGAACCAACTCTTTCCACCGAAGAGTCGACTCCCGCCCTGATGCAATAGGAGCGGAATAAAAAGTACTGAATTGTGGCGGCAACTTGGACAAGAAACTGATTGCCATGTCTTTGGAGAAAATAGGCTTCCCCGTATTTTGAACCTGCATCTAAAGCTGCCGAAGCTTGTTGATGTATTTTTGAAGCGAAGAAGACTTATTAATGGACAACGTTCGCATTTACACCTCCAAAGAAACCCTCTTCATCAGGGTCCTCTAGTTATACATCTGATCGAGCTCCAGCCATATCTCTCGAGCCATCGTCAAATGCTTGATGTGAGCTATTATGGCTGTAGTGCAAGACAGAAAAAGAAAAAAAGGAATCTTGGCATTCAGTTTGTCCCAATGAGATTGGGCCTTGGTCAACTCCGCACGAGCATTGGAAGAGAGTTTGGACTCATCTCATATCGAGGGCCTGTTAATCTCCTCCATCACAAGCTCCGCCATATCATAAGACTCCAGAATGGCCAACATCATCACCTGCCAGATGGAGTAATTGTCACCATCAAGCTTCTGATCTGATGGAAGAGCCGGTAGGATAGACACCTTCCTGTCCATGATCGCCTGGAACTCCAAATCAGTCTCTGTAGACATGTTTACCTGCAATGTCTGCACAAACGTAAAATTAGCCCCCTCTGACTGTATAAACGCAGCCTGTTAGGGCTCATGCCTCCGCTTCCCGAAAAAATTTCAGCTGTCGGAGGTGATGAAAAGGTAAAATCTGCAATGGAAGGCCTAAAACACAGCCTTCCTCCCCTTCAAACAGCAATAACTTGCAGCAAATTCACGAGCTGGACTCCTTTCCCGCACGCCCATACTCTTTTCAACCTTGTTCTGATGCGTTGCCCTCCTGCTCACCCTCGAATGCTGAAAACGCAGCCTTGTGTCGTGCTGAAATCTCCTCTTTAGGTAGGTTCTTCAATCAGTTAGTCCGATTTCACCTCTCTAATACCATACCAGAGTGTAGCGATGCGGAAGTGTAGGACAAAGACCGAGAGAGAGTGAACACAGAGAGGAGAGAGAGAGAAAAGGAGACAATGTAACATAGAAAATCTGCAGTGTAGTATACTATAGAGGAGTGCAGAAATATACACAAGTGCAGCGAAAATATCTGCGTGTCCGCCTTGAGAACCTCCATCTCCGTCAGCCTGCGCACTATCTGTCTCAGCAGACCAACTCTGTCAGATGTGAGATGAGGATATTTGAAAGTGTGCCACAAACTGACTATAAATAGCCAGGAAAAAATAGTGCCTAGCACCAGGTCGGCTGTAGTAAATGCAGCCAACTTCATAAAAATAATGATAAAAGCTATCCGACTACAGGCTGCCATGTGGCACCTGCGCAGACTGCTGACATGGCTGTTGACGTGGCTCGTGCGCTGTTCATACTGCTGATGTGGCACTCTGCTGTCTAGGAAATGACTCTTTAACAAGTTTTTGATCAGTTTGAGAACCGTCTATGGTCACTTTTCGGATAAGTTTTGCATCGGTTTTTGCATCGATTGCTGGTCACTTTTTGGAATGAGTTTGTGATCAGGTTGGGGTCACATTTGCAGCAATTTGTGATCAGTTCTCAGATCAGCAAGTGATGGGATTATGCTCAGTGTTCAATGATTTACAACTGGTTCCATGGACAACAGCATGTTAGTAAATGCCATTGACAATTTCAGCCATGGTTTATGCCGAGTTAGTGCTTTTGTATGGTTGATAGTCAGAGCAATTGAGAAACATGAGTTATGGATGCATCGAACGAGTTTCTAACAATAATTTTGGGCTGATTTTCAATTTTATATTGTGTGTATGTTGGCTGGAAATTTTCTACAAGTTTTGGGTATGTAGCATGGTTAGACAACAATGCGCAATGTTGTGATTGTGATGCCTTATGGAAATTCCAGTGCAATATGCTTTTCCTTTGGCAGAATGCAGTGCAATCAAGGATGTTTGCAGGGATTTCAAGGGGGAGGTTTGTCATGAGAACATGAAATTTTGAGATGCTTTAATTTTGCTAGTAACATTCGATTAAGTTATTAATCAAATGTGCAAGGTTGTTTAGTACGTGTTGCACATGGCGTTTATTTCATGGTAGTTGGCCAAGTACCCCGAGGATGCAGTAAATGTCAAAGGCAAAAGTTGTGATAAGTTATGCCGATTGGGTTCTATTGGTCAGTTGATATCAGATTGGACCCTAGGGTAGTGGCTTGGCCAATAAATGTCTGTGGTGGTATTAGGAACTAGCATTAATTAATCAATTAATACTAATCTAAGGGTCAATAGAGATTGGGGACCACACCAGGTTGCAAATGGCCTAGCTAATTTAATTATGGATGGGTACATTTGATTTTAGGTAAGGTCAAAAGGGTTGAAATAATCTTGAAAATTAAATAAATGTGGATAACGACTGAAAATGGGATTAGAAGACTACCACTTGGCAAAAAACGCCCATCCAAGTTGAGAAAACGTTTTTTGGGACTGGGTCTTAGCCATTCAGTCAATTTACACACAGACACACAGAGAGAGAGAGAGAGAGAGAGAGAGAGAGAGAGAGAGAGAGAGAGAGAGAGAGAGAGAGAGAGTTGCTGGTTCATTTTCTGATCGGAGATCAACAATTTGTTGCAGAAGACAACCATCTGGGAGCCTCAGTAGACAAGGGGCAGCAAGGAGTCACCTTCCAAGGGCTGGCAACAACATTGTTGATCAGGTGAGAGCATTTTGGAGGTGTCTGGCAATAGGTGATTGCATTAAATGTAGATTGGAGCAAACATATGCAGAATTTAGGATTTTCTTGCGAAGAAAATAAAATTTCTCTCTGATCTTGTATTTTCTCACCTTCTACGATCCATTCTTAAGAGATCTTAGCATTTCTTAGCCATTTTGAGCAAATCTTAGCCAAATTTGGTGGATAGCAGAAGGATTTCTATTGTAAACCCTAAATTTTTACAGAAATTAGGGTTCGACAGCCATCTTGGAACTCTTATCAATTGGTGAAGGCAACGTACATTGAATTTAATACCCGGAATTTATGTAATTGTCAAGGAATTCAGATGCCAGTCCATTCATTGTATTTTGGAGCAGCATTTGGCCAGTTGGTGGTTCTGTTTGTGCAAGGCTTGGGTGGAAAATCAAGGGGCAATTTGCCCAAATTGATTGGTGATTGTTTTTGTAGAAAAGAGACTTTTTGAACAGCAAAGGAGATTGTGTATCTTAGCTGTACTTGTTTCATTAGCAATCAAGTTAAAGAATTACTGAAAGGGGCACCAGTATTGGGGCCAACAGGGTGTTCAATGTCCGAGATTATTAAGGTAATTTGTGCATTTCAAGTTACATTTATTTGCTAATTGCTGTAATTAAGTGGTTAAACAAGGAATTACTTCCCTTTCCAAGAAGGAAGGTTGGTTTCAGAAGGGATAGAATGGTATCGGTGAGTTCTAAGGAACTCATCCATCCTAAAAAATGGAGATCGTAGTGCTTACTTTAGCCCATAAAGAGCTTGCTACAAGCAAAAGACTTTATCTTTCCGATCAGCAAAAGGAAATTTGAGAGGCTACTCCACATAGGCTTTTTTCTCTAAATAACTATTCAAAAAGGCACTTTTGACATCCATCTAATAGATTGACCAATTGTAGTGAGCAGTGAGTGCAATCAAGAGACGAAAAGATGTCAACCGCATAATAGGAGCAAAGGTTTCTTCAAAGTTAATACCTTGTATGTGTCAAAACCCTTGTATCATAAGTCGAGCCTTGTACTTGTCTAAAGTCCCATTGGCCTTTAGTTTAGTTCTAAAAATTCACTTTGTCTTGATGACTTTATTGTGGCTCAGACGTGTTAAAGCTTGTCGGATCGGATTGAGATTGATGAGCTAAGGATGAGAGTGTCAGATTTTAGGTAGAGAGCAGAGAGCAATAGAGAGAAGAAGTGTAAGCATGACACAATGCATATATGGTACAGTAACAAACTACTTTTTAGGTTTAGATAGTATATAAAGTACAAGAGTGTAAGGGTGCATTTACACTTGAACCTTGAAGAAAGGCACAATAAGTCTTTATTGCCAACAACCTTTCACCTAAAGGCAACATGCTTGAAGGAAAAGAAAAAAAATAGCTAAGTCTATGTATGTACAAAATTGAAATATACAAATACTATCCAATCCTCATCATCTAGCGGCAATTAGCAAACCACTCTGTTGGAAGACCCTTCGTGAGAAGGTCTGCAGGGTTATCATCTGTATGTACCTTGACAAGATAAATGCTCTTGCTGTCAAGTACATCCCTAATAAAGTGATACTTCACCTGTATGTGCTTTGTCTTTGTGTGAAAGATAAGATTCCGTGCTAGTATGATAGCACTCTAATTGTCACAGTGGAGGATAGGAGCCTCTATAATACCAAGCTTCCTCACAAGACGCGAGAGCCATAAAGCCTCTTTGCATCTCAGTGGCAGCCACATACTATGCCTTTGTAGTAGACAATGCAACACACTTTTGCAGCCTGGATATCCAAGAGATTGCTCCACCTATGAATGTGAACACATATCTTGAAGTAGACTTCCTGTAGTCAGGATGGCCAGCATAGTCTGCATCTATGAACCCAACAACAGATGACTTCTACTTACCAAAGCAGATACACAAATCCTTTGTGCCCTTAAGGTATCTCATGATATCCTTCACTGCTTCCCAATGCTTTTTGCCCGGATATGCCATGTATCTGCTAACCACTCCCACCGCAAATGCAATGTCAGGACGTGTAGCAACCATAGCATACATCAAGGTACCAACAGTTGAAGCATAAGGTATCTTGGCCATTTTAGCTTTTCCATCATCAGATGTAGGGCTGTCATCTGCACTAAGTTTCACATATGGAGGCAATGGTATGCTAATGGCTTTCCCCCCCTCCATATTAAAACACTGCAAAACCTTAATGACATACTCTTGCTATGACGGATAAAAAAGACCCTTTGATTTGTCTCTGAGTATACGCATGCCAAGAATGTGATTGGTCTCGCCAAGATCCTTCGTATCAAAGCTATTGTGTAAACTCTGCTTCAAGGAGTCCAAGGCATGAACATCCTTGCCTGCAATCAGCATGTCATCCACATACAAAACCAAGAGAATTAGGCTGCCATTTGCGGCCTTCTTGGTGTATAGGCAGTGATCAACTTGAGAACGATGAAATCCCTGAGATTGCATAAATGTTTCAAATTTGTGATACCATTCTCATGGTGCCTGCTTCAGCCCATACAAACTCTTGTTGAGTTTACATACCATGTGCTTTTCCCCCTCTGCAGCAAAACCTTTAGGTTGCTGCAAATAGATCTCCTCATAGAGATCACTATATAAGAAAATAATTTTTACATCCATGTGTATGAGTTCCATGTCTTCGGATGCAACCAACTTGCTTGTACCTTTTGGCAACCAGACGTGCTTTGTACTTTGGTAGAGAACTAGAAGTGGCTTTCATTTTGTAAACCCATTTGCTAGGTAGCACTTTTTACCCTTTTGGCAAATGCACCAAATCCCAAATGCCATTATTCATGAGAGATTCCATCTCTGACAGCATTGCTTTGTGCCATTTCTTAATATCCTTTCTGTCCATTGCTTTCTGGAAGCATGACGGCTCACCGCAAGCTGTTAACGTGATATAATCAACCACATAGTTTACATCAGGAACGAATCTATTTGGCTGCCTTTGCACTTTGGTGGACCTATGAACCCAATGGTCAAGATTTACTTGCTTTTCAGCTGGGAAATTTGCATTAACAGCTTGCTGTTCTGCAGGTTCAGGGTGCTACACAGCTGGTTTTGGTTGTTCTAAAGGCACATGTTCTTGCTAAATTTGTGGTACATCATGCGTAAGATCTTGCTGATCATGTTCAGCATTATTTCTTGCATTTTCCGGAACATTTACAGCAAGGGTATTCTTTGTTGTCCTAATGATACATGCTCCCAGAATACAACCCTTCTGACCTCTTCTGTCTTTTCTGGCTGTTTGTGCATGCGATCTTCCCGAAAGATAACATCATTGTCGCGTATTACTTTTCTTTTCTCAGGATCCCATAATCGATACCCCATCTCACCTTCATCACCATATCCTAGGAAAATACATTTACAGGACTTTTGCTCAAGTTTGCTGCGTTCTTCCTTGCGAATGTGCACAAATGGCTCGCAGCCAAACACTCTCAAGTGAGCATATCAAGTTGGCTTGCCCGACCACACTTCTTGAGGGACTCCGTGTCGTAAAGATATTTTTGGTGACCGATTAATGAAGTGTACGGTTGTCATAGCAGCCTTTGCCCAAAATCCATGGGGTAAAGTAGCATGTGACAGCATTGTATCTTGTCTTGAATGGTTCTGCTTATATGCTTTGTAACACCATTTTGGGGCGGATTATGAGGGGCAGTGAGCTTCCTTTTAATCCCTTTGCTGTCATAAAAGTCTTAAAAGGTTTTGGACACATATTTCCCATCATTATTAGAGCAAAGGCATTTTAATGTCTTGCTGGTTTGATTTTCAGGAAGTGCCAATAAATTTTTAAATTTATCCAAGGCCTCATCTTTGCAACAGATTGGATAAACCTATACTTTGCGTGTGGCATCATCAATCCCTCTGAAGATAATCTTGGCATTTGATATACATCTGAATGTACCAACTCTAGGGTGAAGACTTTAGAGAGATTTTTTATGTGACGTTTGAGCATGCTTATCATAAATATAATGATTGCACTGTTTAAAATCAGCATACCTCAAAGACGGTAAATAAGCCAAGCGAGAAAGCACTTTCATTCCAGTTTGACTCATGTGTCCCAACCGGCTATGCCACAAAGAAACACTTGGCTGCTCAGTTATGGCGACTACATGGTCATGCACACTAGATACATGCAAGGGATACAAGGTATCACTTTTAGACCCCTTAGCAGCAATGCGAGAGCCCTTACAGATTTTCTATTTGCTATTCTCAAAGGTGGTGTGATAGCCTTTATCATCTAGTTGCCCTGTGCTTATCAAGCTCTTCTTGAGGTGAGGTACATGTCTCACATTATGCAAAACAAACACGGAGCCATGTTGAAATTCATGTGCACTCAAAGAAGAAGCAAGAATTACATCACCATTATTGTCATTATCATGAGTGACTATATTAACCTTCTCTATTTTCACATTGCTCTTCTTTGCAAGCTGGCTGTCCTTTTTTCAGCCTTCTTGTCTTCAGTGTTTTTGTTTTTGCCTTTCTCTTTCTTCAATTGAAAACAATTCTGTTTGTAGTGCCCTTTTTTGCCACAATGATTTGCACTCCATATTTTTGCCATGAGACTTGCTGCGTGCTCTATTTTCAGAACTTCCCTTTTGTTGAAATCTGCCTCTAGTGGGCAATGCATTAGAAGACTTGTTTATTGAGTTATTTTGCCTATTGAGTTCTTCCATCAGCAAGGAACTCACCACATCAGAGTATAACAATTGAGCATTCGAGTTACTCAAAGTTGTTTTGAAGGTATCCCAACTTTTAGGCAAAGTGCATAGCAAGAAAGTAGCCTTGAACTCATCATAAATATGGAAATCCAAAGCAATCAGTTGAGTGAAAATTGAGTTAAACTCATTCAAATGTACAGACATGGCCATACCTTCTTTCATGTGAAAGTCCATTAAAATTTTCAGCCAATAAATGCACTTTTTTGAGCATACAATTCTTCAAGATGCTCCCACATTGCATATGCTGAATTCATCTTCTTAATGTTAAAGAGCAAGTTGTCTGATGCTGAGAGCTCAATGGTAGAGCGGGCAAGCTCATCCAAGTCATCCCACTCATCTTGTTCCATGTCTGCTGGTTTTATTTCCTTTGTTTTGATAGGCTTTACATGTTTCTTCTGCACCAAGACATGGTAGCATTGTTTTTGCCATATTGCAAAATTATGTGTACCCTCAAGCTTCTTGATGTGCAAAAGATTGATGCTGTCACTGTTTCTAGCCATAATTTGTAGTACCAAATTAACTAACCAATCATCAAAAGCAAGCCCAAATGTTATGCAAGTAACCATGGTACACTAAAGTACCAACCAACAGTGAAAAACCTTAAGATTGTAGAGATTTCAGATTTGCAAATAGATATTTAGAAAAAAAAAAGTCTATTATTGCACTCCTTAGGCAATTACTAACACATTTACTAACACATTTAGGTACCAAGGCACCAATTATATGTGAAATCCTTAAAATTTCACTGCAATTTCTGCTCCAAAGGCATTCCCAGGTACAAATTTAACAATTTTGATAAAAAACCCCAAATTTTTAGAGGGTAATCTGTCTAGATTGCATCAATACATGTAACTAAGTGCATGTACCAAACATTTGTTACATAAATTGAAGGGATTTTGGAAAAGCCCCAAATTTTTTGGGTTTAGAGTGCACAAATTTTAGTGAAATTGAAGAAATTCCACTAAAGTGTGAAAAGCCCTAAAATTTTTCGGGTAGATGTGTACCAAATGTGCAATTTTTGAGTCGGATTGTCTTGTCCTGCACTAAATTCCCCAAATCGGAGAAAAGCCCCAATTTTCTTCGGCAAAATTTTATGTTGTGCCTGCATGTGTGAATACCCTACAAAGGAATGACATAAATTAAGGAAAAAATTTGAAGAGAAAAAAACAAACGAGACGAGCCTGTCCTGGCATTGACCAAGGCCCGTGGGTTCTAATGTTTGGTGACACGCAATATGCTTGCTATCTTCTGACCGTCGGGTCTGACCCCTGTGACCTGCCGCCTACAACTTGTGGTGTTGCACGTGCCTGTCGTGCTTGCTTGTAACCTGCCTGTCGTGCCCGTTTGCAATCTATTTGTTGCACGTGCTTGTTGTGCTCGCCTGCAACTTGCTGTCTCTCGCACGCCCTGATTGTTGTTGGTCACCTTAGGCATGTCATCTCATGCCAATTCCCTCACGCCGGTCACCTGTTCTACTACCAGTTTGTTAGAACTTGTCGGATCAAGACTGAGTGAGCTAAGGGTGAGAGTGTCAGATATTGGGCAGAGAGCAGAGGGCAGTAGAGAGAAGAAGTGTAAGCACGACACAATGGGTATATGGTACAACATCGAATCTATCACTTTTTAGGTTTAGATAGTATATAAAGTACAAGAGTGTAAGGATGCGTCCACACCCGAATATTGAAGAAAGGCACAGTAAGCCTTTATTCCCAACAAGACGATCCACCAAGGTTCAAGTCTCATTTCAGTCAATACTCTCTAGCTCATTTTTCATAGTCTCTCACCATTGGGGGTGCTCAAGAGTCTCTTGCCAACTATTCGGCTTAGAATGGGCTATGTAATCAATTGTAAATAATGACACAAATGAAGCGTCATGTGCAAGTTGGACATATCTTCTAGGGCCCTTTGGAGTGGAATGTGGTGGAAGGATCTCCAAGTTTGACATGGTCTATTGGTATCAGCAAGGTAATGGGGCTTGTGGAGGGGGTCTCGAATTTGAAGAATTTGCAAGTGGGCTAGGAGAAGGAAATAGACTTGGCTCGAAAGGCACAATCTCTGAAGGAGTAATGTAAGGAAAGAGCTTGAAATTTGGTACAAAAGATAGCACAATAGCCCTCTCGTCGAACACTAAATCTCTTGTAACAATCACCTTGTTTGTCTCAGGATTGAAGATATGATAGGCTTTTCCTTCAGAAGAGTTTTCTAAAAGAATTAGGAGATTAGCTTGGGGAGTGAGCTTACCTACTTTATCATCAAGGGTGTGTATGTAAGCATGACTTCCAAAGACTCTAAAGTGGGAAACTATAGGCCAAGAGTTAAATAATACCTCATACGGAGTCCTTTGAGGGACAACCGTAGTTGGACACTGGTTGAGGATTTACACCAAAGTGCTAACAACCTCGACCCAAAGGTGCTCAGGGAGCTTTGCTGCGAATAGCATAGAGCGCGCCATGTTCATGATGGTTTGATTCCTACTCTCTATGACTCCATTCTGGGAAGGGGAGTTGGTAGAGGTAAGTTGGCATGAGATGCTATGATCATGTAGAAGCTCACAAAACTCGTGGGAGATGAACTCATCTCCATTGTCACTCCTTATGTATCCTACACGATGACTTGTCTGGTTATGCATCTGGCAACATCAAAGTAGAAAAACATATGAACGCATTAGACTTATACTTGTGAAAATACACCCACATGTAACGAGAATGATCATCCACAATAAAAAAGTATAATGTGCCATTCAAGGCGGTGATGGATGTCGACTCACAAAGATCAACATAAATCAATCTAAGAGGTGTCTTAGCTCTATGTGTAGATTGTTGAGGGAATGGGGTATGGTGTTGCTTTTCGAGTTGACAAGCTTTATGACATAACACGATAGGAAGAAGACCGCTCGACCTAGTTAGCAAAGTTGTTGAATGGATAATAAGTTCACCCCTAGCTAGGGGACATAGTATACATTATCTAGTGTAGAGTGACTTGGGCCCTGGTCAATGGTAAAATTGATGCTACCGCGAGTTTGAATTGTTATCGAGGAGTTGTTTCCAACTCAGACGTGCTTGGTTACAGGCGCTTAGAAAATGAAAATGTCCTCGATGAGGGTCATATGATGGGTAGCTCCACTGTCCATAATCCAAGGAGTAGTTGAAGTACTCGGTTATGACAGGTGGGCCTCTACAATCACCTTGTCAGGGGGTAACTTGCGGATGTGGATGAGACTTGTATCCTTAAATGTCTCTATGGGGATAATGTGGGCCTCTGTAGATAATTCAAACAAGCCCTCCGGCATTGAGAAGGTGGCAGTATCGGTTTGACTTTCCTACTGTCCTTGTTGAGGATTGCCTCCACCTTGCCTCCTTTGTTGAGGATTGTTGGATTGAGTGGCGGGGGTCTAAGTCTTAGCTTTTGGCGTTGTGTCTCTTTCATTTGATCGATATTTATCATCAAAGTGGCTAGCCTTCTAACATGTTGACAATATTGGATTTTCTTCAGTACATTCAGCCATCTCAATTTTAGAGATGACTGGGAGTTTCCTTGCACCTCACTAGATTGCACCTCACTAGATTGATTTTGATTTTGATTGGAAGTTTGATTTTGTACATCCTTCTCTTGCTGTCCTTTTTGAGAAGAAGCAACGAGAGCCCTTTCTATAGAGGTCAAACTATGAAATAGATCAAATAGTTGAGTGTAATGTAGTAGTTGACCCTCCAACTTCATAGAAAGTGGGCATAGTAGGGTATGAGATTACTTGCACAAAATGGAAGTATTTTCTCGGTAGCTTGTTTAGAAACTATGTGACTTGATCGTCGGAGGACTAAGGAGCCCCCGTGGTAGAGAACTCGGCGAGAAGACCCCAATACTCAGTCAACTTGACTTTAAAGTCATCCCTGTCAGTGATTTTAAAATTTTGGAGCTCATGCTCCAAATTGATACGATGGATCGTATCTTGAGCCGCATAATGGTCAATCAAGTGTGCCCAACACTCAGATGCTAAGTCAAAATGCTAAAGTTGTTGAGAAATCACTTCTTCCATGTATCCACTTCAGTTAGGGTTTTGCATTGACAGCCGTGCAGAAAGGGACGGTGTGCTCATTTTGGTCACTTTTTCAGTGGGCACCCACAAAGTGGTGTGCCACCCTAGATAGTTGAGACCTATAAATAGGCCGTCTCTCCATTGATTCCACATCTCTTCAGTCATTCTCCACCGCTCTTCTTTCGTCACTCCGACACTCTTCCGTCTCCACACCACTATTGTCTACATCCCTATTGGATGACATTATACTTCGTGGACACCCTCTTTCTTCCACATCTTCTCCTTTGGGCGCCTTTTCCCTTCACCCTTCATGTTGCATTTGGAGTTTCCATCTTTGCTTGCGTCATCATTAAACAACTAGTGACATTCTCTCCCATTTGGTTGTCATCAAGCTGTTTGTGTTTCAGTCTTCTCCACTTGACGTCACTCCTACAGGCTGTTGGCATCAACTTCAGTGTTGTCTACATTTGTGTTTTCAGCTTGGATCCTCTCTCTCATGTAGGCGATAGCTCACACATTACATGCACCAGCTTTTAGAGTTCTAACATTTGCATTTGTAGCTCATCACTCTCAGACATCTGTGTTTGCAGCTCCTAGGCTTTAGGTGTCATCTTTCATTTGATGTTTTGCTATCTAGCCCACTTCTTGGTATTCAAAGACTATGTTTCGCTTCCTCGACAGCTGGTGATCATCTTCTTTCTCTTTGATGGCATCAGAGGATTGCAATTCGCTCCATTGACAACTGTCCTTCACCTTCTAGTGATTACTTTGATAGCCCACTGCTTAGAGGATTGCGTTTGGCTCACTTCATTGTGTAGATTCCCACATGTTTGTTGGTTTAGTTAGGCAGGACAGAATAGTCATTTTCTGAGCTTTGGCTTCGTTGTACTAGCTTTTCTTATCATAGCATGATTTAGTGTATCATCATTGTGTTCTTCTTGTGTTTTTGAGTTTCCCTTCTCTCTTAGTGTCTGCTGTACACACTTTTTGTTTCTCCTTGCAAACCCTATTGCCTCTTTTCATGGTCACATATCTTGACATGTTATTAGAGCGCAAGAGCTTAGAGAGCTAAAGACCCAG
This sequence comes from Lygodium microphyllum, assembly GCF_053477565.2. Classification (NCBI taxonomy): domain Eukaryota; kingdom Viridiplantae; phylum Streptophyta; class Polypodiopsida; order Schizaeales; family Lygodiaceae; genus Lygodium; species Lygodium microphyllum. The sequence goes on from NC_141143.1 coordinate 160,659,174, forward strand.
TTCATTAGAGAAGGCAAAGACAGGTTGCAGGTTTTGCATCATCTTCTGATTTCTCCCTTCATTTTTGTTGCATCATCACAAGATAGAGATACCCTTCTCTTCCTCTTTCTCCCTCCCCCCCTTTTACAAGTTGACACTTTGGTGCTATGACTTCTTTGTTGGTAGATGGGCAAACCATTGGGTGCTCCTCTTCCGGCATCACCGGACCTCCCACCGATGCTTGCCGACATGGACCTTTGCTCCCTACACTCTTAGAGTATATGCATCTATCCTAAGGCACTTGTGCCACCTCTCCCTTCTGGGCCACACAATTTATTTTACATCAGCTTTCATGCTTCAGGCAATAAGACGCATCCGCTATGCACTTAGTTGGACATGCAGAGGAGAGAGAAGCAGCAAATACAGATTTGTTGACGACGTGGATTGTTAGGTGGCGGCAGAAACTGGTCAAACACAATAGCAATGATGACATACTTAGGACAGCAGTTGGACTGGTTAAATGCAGCCTGCCTAGGAGTTTAGATAGCAAAGGACGGCTTGAAAAGGATAGACAGCTGGTGGCAGCAAACATGGGTGAAAACTTGCATGGGGGGCTGGAAACATGCGTCTAATAGATTTCGACAGCAACGGGCAGCTTCGGGTGAGATGTCCTTTGTGAATGAGGTGTTGGCAATGAAGCTAGAGGGCCTGAAACTTGCAAAAACGAGATTGATGTTGAATGGAGAGTAGTATGCCTATTTATAGAAAGTTTCAAGACCTCGTACCACACACTGTTTTAAAACTCTCTTGAACCAGGCACCATTTAAGGGTTCTCATTAAATAAGTATTTTTGGGGCTATTTAAGAGGCTAATTCAGCATGCAATGCTTATTTTAGCTCAATAGTCTATGTATGTGTTTCAGGTCATTTTAGGCCTGAAAGACTTTGACAGGTATGTGTTGGCATACTTTGGGAAAGGAATTAGTGTGGTGATAGTGGACATGCAAAGAGAATGAATCCATATCCCATGTGAAAGACTCCTTGACTAGACCGTCCATAAAGGTATAGATCCAATGGAAGGCCTAGAGAGGAGCTAGGGGATGAAGGATTCTTGCTTCACAATTAAGAGCTTACATCTTTTACAAGTGAAAAATCTTGTGGATTGGTGGAGAGTATAATTTATTTGGACAACTAATTTTTAATCATAGATATTAATATCCGAGTGCGAGTGGGTATGCACAGTATAGAATCTTGCTTGTGTATATTGCAAAAGAAGGATGGTTTGTGTGATATAGTATTGGTAGAGTAGTGATTTGAAGTAGCTCTAGAAATTAACACCATGGCTACGAGTGTTTTAAAGCTTGAACTTGATGAATTGACTGCTAATCTTAAGCCTAGTAACATAATTTCTCATAGTGTAGTAGAAGCCTCAAACAAGGATTGATACATGTGTGAATATGTGCTAGGGTTTGCGAAAAGAAACACTCAAAATGTATGAACATGATGAAAACATAGTGAACTTAGATAAGAATGCAAAAAGAAAAAGAAGAAAGAAATTAATGAATGAATGCTAATAAATCAATGAGTGAGTAGAATGTGATACACATGTAGGGAGCTCAAGGAGTGGAGATTGTCCAATAGTCATTATCTCACATGGGAGCAGATTGAGGGAGAGTAGTGGAGAGCATCGCCCTCCGAGAATGGATCTCGAGTGTTGAACAACCACCAATGATGATGTTGATGTAGTAGATTGGAGTTGAGAGTGTTGAAAAAATAGCAGCTTGAGGCCAATTGATGGAGTGGATGATGTTGTAGAGTGGCTGGGTGAAAATGCATCCACTAGAGATGAACTGTGGGCAAGTGATAGCTGTAGCAAACAATGTTGATGCTAGACAATAGCTTGGAACAAAAAATGCAGCCTCCAGGGTGGGCTAATGGCAGATGGCAGCAATTGGATTTGAAAGGTGAGAGCTTATGATGAAAACACGGCAATTGGCAGTTCTCCTAAGGAAAATACAGCAGCAGGTGTGAAAGGGGTCTAGGGACATGCAATAGCAGGAAGGAGCTGTGAAGAAACACCCTTACATAGAACCACAAATAACATTGTATGACAAAGCACAAACCAATAGAATAACACAATTAGCGTTAGGGTAACTTAGAGTCAATGAACATAGAGAATGAATAAAGTGATACGACTGCTGAATATACAATGCTCATGCAGCAAACACACTATGCAGTGAATGAATATTGAACCTCGAACTCGTGTATCTCAAGGATTAGGGTAGGGGTAATGAGCTGGAGAGTGTGTCGTACTCTGAATGGATTCCAAATCGTAGCAAGGTAGCCTCCGAGCGTGGAAGAATAGTAAACGCAGCGTGTGTGTGGTTGGACTTGATGCAAATACCAGTCTAGGGAGAGAGTATGTTGTAAATGTAGGCTAAGGAGAGAGAAAATTTGCAAACGTAGGCTGAAATGATTATGGCGATAGTTGGAGAAGAGAGAAAACTGCAAAATGCAGTAGGGAGGAGAGAGAAAACAGCAGCGACAGCTGAGAGGAGAGAGAAAACTGACAGGGCGGCAGTTGGGTCCTGCAAACACAGTAGTATGCTGACGTGGCAGGCTGTACGATAGCTGGATGGGTAGACAGCAGCAGTTGGCTGGCTGGAAACAGCAGCAAAATGATGGTGGAGGGCTGGAAACAGGTGCCTGATGAATGTAGACTGCAATGGACAGCTTGAACTGCAAGGAAATGGGGTGTGGGCAGCAAACTGAAAACACTTGAAATCTGCAAAAACGAGATTAAGGCTGAATGGAAGGCAACATACCTATCTATAGAAAGTTTGGGCCCTCCAAAGTGGGTTTGTGCTTATGGGATGTAGACACTCTCTAGGAACATATTTCTTTTAAATAAACAAGGTTTCTTTCTTAATTAAGCATGTTTTGGGGCTGTTTAAGTGAAGCTAATGCATTTTTAGCTCAACATCCCCTCTTAGGCCCAACAATGGTGCCATGAGAAGTAGGCCAGCTAATCCCTTTAAAAAAAAGATCTTTTACCCCAAGGTGTCCCACCTCAAAGAAACCAGAGCATCGGACAAAGGGTACACGTAGGCTGCCCAGTGGCCTACTAAGACTATAGAGAGAGGCTAGGGCATCAGACAAAGGGTGCATGGCGGCTGTCGAGTGGCCTACTAAGTCTTGCAAAGGCAGATGGAATCAGCTACGGACTTTCTTTTTTTGAGGGCTTTGTAGTTTTGATGGATTTAACATTAAGTGAGGGTTTCAAATCAATTTTCGTTTTATTGTGAGTATCCATGTCCCAAATAGAAGAGTGATAAGGGATGGTCAGATCCAATACCTTTACAAAACAAGCATACTATCTTTACCATTACTGGGTGTCGGTAGAGAAGAAAAATAGCTAAGATGTGGATGACTCAAATATAGCAAAGATGTTAAGAAAGCAAGTAAAGAAAGTAAGTAAGCTAGGGAGAATTGCCTTGGAGACCACCATGTGCAATGCTACGAATATGGTGGATCCAGAGTCGACCACTCCAAAAGACCGAAAAGGGATAAATGCGCACAAATGCATGTTTATATGAACATAATGCCAATGCATGGGGTAATACAAAGGGAGAAGAAAGATGTCATGTGCATGCAAAATGAAATGCAACGGTGCCGCTTGGACAGTGCCCTTGCAGGGAAATTGTTCACTTGCCCAAGTATTCTTTTACAATCATGTCATCTTGATAGTGTAGACGAAGTTATAAATGTCGATAAGTACAATACAAAAGAATAAATGAATGAATGAATGAATGTCTAAAAACTACAAGCATCATCATTGTCACTATCAAGAGAAGTAGCCGTCCCCTCTCAAACTGGAAGGAAAAGCAAGAGGGAAGCACCCTCTTCCCGTCAAGTTGAAGAAGTAGAAGAGGGTGTATCCAAGCTGATCCTAGATAGAAGGTACTGAAGAATCAGCTGGTTGATCACTTTCATTAAAATGTCGACAAAATTGTTTGATGAAGGTACAAACTCTAGGCAGATAGTGTCTAGCTCCAACTTGCTCTCTAGGAAAGTGAAAGTGGACTCTTACATGTCTCCATGGTATGATAATTGGATTGCCCATAAGGGCAATTACACTTTGGTCGTCACAATAGACAACGGTGGAAGAGTCACAAGGGAAGTGAAGCGCCGCTAGTAAGCTTCTTAGGGAGATGGCCTCGGTGGTGCCATTGAAGAGAGCTCTATACTTAGCCTTGGCGGTGGAAGCCACCACCGTCTCTTGCTTACGGTTGGAGCAAGAAATGGGAGCTGTGCCCAAGGTGAAGAAGAAGCCACCATGGGTACGCCGTGAGTTAGGATCTCCTATGCAATCAAAATCAGTGTATCCTTGCAAACGTAAATCAAAACCATAAGTGAGGCCATAAGAATAAGTACACCATAAATAACACAATACACAAAGATATGCAATCCAATATGACATCCTATGTGCTATGAAATATTGATTGAGAATGCTGATTGAGTAAGCTAAGTTTTACCTAGTATGAATTAACCAAAGAAGTTTCCCTAAAATAGACCTATAGGTATGCGCATCAAAGGGCTGACCTAGGGTATCCTTCGACAAGTGGACAGTAGGATCGAGAGGGGTGGCCATTGGTCATGTTTGATCTGTAACGAATTGTTCCAGGAGCTGAAGTGCGTATTTCTACTATGACACAAAAATACAACTTCCAGATCGAACTACCTCCATCCCCAAGAAGTAAGACAATGGCCACTTTGTCTTGATTTTCACTATGGTAGCAGAATTTGAGCCTATGATGAGTAAGTCATCAATGTACAACAGGATATTGCTGACCCCCTTCCTAGTAGATCAAATATATAAGTTTGGGTCATAAGGGGTAGAATGGTATCGGTGAGTCTGTAAGAACTTGTCCATCCTATGGAATCAAGATTGCGGTGCTTGCTTCAGTCCATAAAGAGCTTTCTGCAAGCGGAATACCTTATCCCTTGGGTTTGCAGAAGGAAATCCTGGTGGTTGCTCCACATAGACTTCCTCCTCGAGATAACCATTCAAGAAGATACTCTTGACATCCATTTGATGTATCAGCCAACCGTGGTGAGCGGCTAGCACGAGTAATGACCGAAAAGATGTCAACCGTACAGTAGGTACGAAGGTCTCTTCATAATCAATACCATGCTTTTGTCGAAACCTATATGTGACAAGGTGAGCCTTGTTCTTGTCTAAAGTTCATCAACCTTTAGCTTGGTCCTAAAAATCCACTTCGTCCTGATGACTTTTTTGTGGCTTGGATGATCCACCAATGTCTAAGTTTCATTTCGGTCAATACTCTCTAGCTCCTTCTACATGGTCTCTTGCCATATTGAGGATGCTGAAGAGCCTCTTGCCATGTATCCGGCTCAGAATGTGCTATGTAATCAGCTGGAAACAATGATGCAAATGATGCTTGAGGTGTAAGTTGGGTAGATCTTCTACATTTTTATAGAGTGGAATCCGGTGGTAAGATCCTCGAATCCTGCATGGTTTGCTGGTAACGGGTCTTGCAGAGGGGGCTTGGGATTGAAGAATTCACATGTAGGTTAGGAGTGGGTAGTAGACCAGGCTCAGTAGGCACGATCTTCAATGATATGGAAGGAGGAATCAGATTGGAATCTGATGTAGAGAACTCCACAATATCCCTCTCGTCAAAGATGACACCCCTCTTAACGATCACCTTGTTTGTCTTAGGATCGAACAAACGGTAGACTTTTGCTTCGAAGGAATATTTGATAAAGGTAAGGAGATCAGATCGAGGAGTGAGCTTTTCTATTTTATCATCAAGTGCGTGCGTGTATGCACAACATGCGAAGGCTCTGAAGTGGGATTTTACAAGTGGAGAGCCAAAGAATGCCTCGTACGGGGTCTTCTAAGGAAGAGGTGCAATTGGAAACCGGTCGAGGATGTACACCGCATCGTTAGCATCCTCAACCCAAAGGTGCTTAGGAAGCTTTGCTAGAACAACATAGAGCGTGCCATTTCCATGACTTTCCAGTTCCTATGCTCTACGACTCCATTTTGAGAGGGGGAGTTGGAAGAGGTGAGTTGGCAAGAGATGCCATGTTGCTGTAGAAACTCGGAAAACTCGTGGGAGATGAACTTACCACTGCTATCACTCCTCATGCAACCAACACGATGACCTATTTGGTTATGAACCAACAGCATCCAAGCAGAGAAATATATGAAATCATATGACTTATGCTTGAGAAAGTACACCCATATGTATCTCGAATGATCATCCACTATCAAAAAGAACTATAGCTTGCCGTTCAAGATAGCAATGGATGTTGATCCACAAAGATCAATGTGTATTAATCTAAGAGGCGTCTTAGCTCTATGTGTAGATTGTTGAGGGAATGGGATATGGTGCTGCTTCTCGAGCCGATATGGTTTACAGACATCTCGAGCTAGCTTCAAGCGAGGAAGGCCCTCAACCATCTCACGGTGAGACAACTCATAAAGAGTCATAGCCAAGTTGCCTTAGGCGGGAATATAACACTCATTATTCGTAGGCTTCTAAGATGTGGCTAATGCCTGGAAGCTATGGAACATGGAGCCCTCGTCTGTCGACTCGGTAAGAAAATGGGTCATGTGGTATAGGCCATTAGGTTGTGCCTCACCGCGACCAATCACTAAACCAGTCTGAGAGTCAAGGATCTCGACTGTGCTCGCTATAAAGAAAACTGCTTGTCCCTTGGCAAAACTGCTAAACAGATAACAAGTTCACTCGAAGCTGAGGAACATAGTATATATTCTCCGACGAAGCTAGATCCGAATCCTTGTTAGTGGAAAAACTGACGCAACCTTGAGCCTAGATCTTGTCATATGTGGACTCGCTCGGTTGCAAGAGCTCGGGTACGCAAGATGTTCTCTATAGGAGTCATGTGATGTGTAGCTCCACTGTCCACAATCCAAACATGTATTGATGTGCTCTGCTGTGACGAGTGGTCCTCTGCGGTAACCTCGTCGGGAGGCAACTGATAGTATGGACGAGACTCACATCAGAAGTCTCAGAGACTAGTCAGACAAGCCCTTTGGAGTTGAGGACGTTATCAATGACTGAGATGGCTGACTGGTGGTAGTGTGAGTTTGACCTTTCCACTTTCCCTTGCCATCCCTTGCTTTCCCTGATGGGGGTTGCCCGATTGAGGGGCGGGGGTTTGTGACTTGGATTTTGGTGTTGTGTCTCTTGCCTTTGATCGGCACTCATCATCAAAATGGCCAGCCTTTTGACAATGTTGATAACTTAGGTACATTTTACCATTCGGGTTTGAGTTGAGATTGGGAGTTTCCTTGCGATTCCCTTGCTTGATTTTGATTTTGATTTGAAGTTTGATTTTTTTACCCTTTCTTTGTTGCCTCTTCTGAGAATGAGCAACAAGAGCCCTCTCTGAGAGATTATTCATATAAAATTGATCAAACAACCGTGCATAATGCTATAGGTGACACTTAAATTCATAGAATGTGGGTAAATTGGGCAGAGAAACCACTTGTTGCACAAAATTGAAGTATTTACGTGGCAGCTTGTTAAGAAATAATGTGACCGAATTGTCAAAGGAAGGATACGGTGATATTGAGCCAACTTGACTTTCAAGTCATCCCGGTCAGAGATTTTGATGTTTTGAAACTCATGGTTAAGATTTATTCGACGGGTGCTATTCCGGGCCACATAGTGGTTAGTCAAGTGTGCTTATGGCTCGGACGCTAAGTAAAAATATTGAAGCTGAGAATGGAACTCAGGCAACAAGCCCTACATCAGCTTGAGAATAGCGGAGGCATTGCTAGCCTTCCATGAGTGGACGACCTCGTATGGAACAAATGTGGTATCGGGTTGGGTTTCCAATGCTTGTCAAGGACATATCTCATGAATTTCGACCAAGTTGTAAAGTAAGACTCGTTAAAACAAGTCTTGTCATTGAATGCATGCTTGGCCGAAGATGAGATAGAACCATGAGGTATCGGGAATGTGGGGTAAGATGGATGTGGAGGATAGGATGGTGGTGGTGGTGGTGATGGATGTTTTATAGGAGGAGATGGAAGAGGTGGGCAGGGAGAAATAGACTATCAGTGTCCAACGAGTGTTGATTGATACAGAGACATTGGAACATGAATGTTTCCATGAGGTGTCAGTGTAGGTGGAGGCACTGGGACATGTAAGCCCTATCCAAATGTTGGGTGGGACACAAGATAATGACCAGAGGGTCCATTAGGTAATGCCATTGAGGCAAATTGTGGCACCACAACTGATCCACACTTGGGAGAGATTGGGGGAAATACCTCGGCTGCAATGATCCCGAAAGTGTGTGAGGAAAAGGTGGAACACCATCCGATTGAGGAAGAGATGAGGTCTTAATGGTTGTGCCTAAGTTTGAAGAGCCCCTCGGTGTGGTGAATGAAAAGACATGTGGTGCACTTAATGGAGGTTGATAGGATATGGCAACAGAATAAGAGGGTGGGATGGGAGGGAGGTTAAATGGATTTCAGATAGTTGTAGATGTGGGAAATAATGTGTGTTCCTTTTGTCCATTCAATGCACTAAATTGAAATGATGATGACAAAGATGCACCTACTTGATTTTGACCTTTGAAAATAAAATTGTTGGAAGCAAAAGAAGGGGAAGGAGTACTCACAGTTTCTTGTTTCAATTTCTTACCTAGTCTCGAGTTCATAAATAAATATCTATTTTTCTCATTACTCATAAACCAGAAATTGTTTTTCTACATCCTTTATCATGAAAATCATCCTTACCAATAGGAGAAGGGGAATCATCATTAATAGAATAATCTAAAATGGAAGACATACCTGGCCGTGGAAAAGAAATAAGTATGAAGGCAATGGAGTGTACTCTATGCTAGTTTCCACTTGCAAATGGCTAGTCCTAAGTGGAGATTTGGCCCTTCTTGCATGGTTAGTGGATTGGTGCGCCGAATTTAAAGGGTGGAATTCAAACTTACCTTCTATTTGCTATTGGGCTCTATGCATCAAAATGAGATCGTACACAGTTGCAATGATCTTGTAAGGTTGTGAGACTCCATGGTAGCCCAATGTCTATCCGGCCATATCCGCAGCTTATGAAGCAAGCTGTGAGGCTCACTTCAACTCGTTCCTCGATGGATTTAGCTCGGATGTGCAATGTGGCGCAAAAGCAGTGTTTAGTCATTTGCCCTTTTGTTGTTCTTGCTTCTTGTATAGACCTTTCAGATCAAGGCCTAGGTTTCTCTCAAAGAACTCGGCTTTGATACCATGGGAAGAAATACACTTACATAGAAACACAAATAGCATTGTACGACAAAGCACAAACCAATAGAAAAACACAATTAGCATTAGGGTAACTCAGAGACAATGAATAAAGTGATATGACTGCTGAATATACAATGCTCATGCAACAAACGCACTATGTAGTGAATAAATATTGAACCTCGAACTCGTGTATCTCAAGAATTAGGGTAGGGGTAATGAGCTGGAGAGTGTGTCGTACTCTGAACGGATTCCAAATCGTAGCAAGGTAGCCTCCGAGTGTCGAAGAATAGCAAATGTAGCGTGTGTGTGGTTGGACTTGATGGAAATACCAGTCTAGGGAGAGAGTGTGTTGTAAACGTAGGCTGAGGATAGAGAAAATCTGCAAATGCAGGCTGAAATGATGATGGCAACAGTTGGAGAAGAGAGAAAACTGCAAAATGCAGTAGGGAGGAGAGAGAAAACAGCAGCGACAGCTGAGAGGAGAGAGAAAACTCGTAGGGCGGCAGTTGGGTCCTGCAAACACAGTAGTATGCTGATGTGGCATGCTGTACGATAGCTGGATGGGTAGACAGCAGCAGTTGCTTGGCTGGAAACAACAGCAAAATGATGATGGAGGGCTGGAAATAGGTGCCCGATGAGTGAAGACTGCAATGGACAGCTTGGACTGCAAGCGAATGGAGTGTGGGCAGCAAAGTGAAAACACTTGAAATTTGCAAAAACGAGATTAAGGCTGAATGGAGGGCAGCATACCTATTTATAGAAAGTTTGGGCCCTCCAAAGTGGGTTTGTGCTTATGGGATGCAGACACTCTCTAGGAACATATTTCTTTTAAATAAACAAGGTTTCTTTCTTAATTAAGCATGTTTTGGGGCTGTTTAAGTGAAGCTAATGCATTTTTAGCTCAAGAGGAGCCTCTAGATAAGCTGTCGGCTGCCTAGGCAGCAAGGATGGCAGGTTGGTAGCAGGGGTGACACCTCTTGGAGGGTGGGGGGTAGCACTAAGTAATAGGGCGGCAGCCTACAGTAGGTGGAAGCTAGTTGAAGAGGTTGACGGTGAAGATGGAGTGCTTGCACGATTCATGAATGAATTGGGATGAGAATGGATTCCCACAACATGCCGTTATTTAGGGAATTTTCGGGCATTTGTCCTATTACTAAAGTAAAATGCATTTTTAGTGATTAATTATCTTTGGAGCTGTTTTTGTGGAGCTAAAGTAGAGCATAATGAATGACAATTTTATGTCAATGCTGCCATCAGATTTTTTGGCTCAACTTCCCCTCTCAGGCCCAAATAAAGGTGCTCAAGAGGACTAAGAGGCTAGCTTTGCCCTTGTGTATCTTAAAAGGTCCCAGCCCAAAGAGCCTTAAGCATTAGACCAAGGGTGTCATGATGGACCCGTCTAAGGGCTTACTGGGATTTTAAAGGTGAGGGATACCTTCTGTTGAGTGGCCAAGTGAATGGGACTAATGATTATTAGGAGTACAAATATTATTGAATTAATTAATTCGATAGTAGGAAGCCTCATAAAGGCAATGCTCATGATTGCTATGCTCAATGAGGTAAAAGGAAGACATGCTACATAATGTATAATTCTTCACCTCGAAGGGAGTCTATTCTCCACAATGCATAGGGCCCGCAATCTGAAAACAATCACTATAAAAGGACCCAAGAAGGGAATGCCCTCTCTCATTTTGACGATCATCAACATACCCTCTTTAAATCTCCAACACACCTCTCTTTGGCTGGAGTCAAGTGAAGATGCAGTCCAATCATTTCTAGAAGATCTCACATGGCTCTTCCAAGGCGAGGTTGCCTATAGAGAATCATCATAGTTACTAGGAACGGGGAACGAGAACGGGAACGGGACCCCCGGAACGGGGGGAACGCCTAAAGTTAGGGAACGGGAATGGAGGGAACAGCATATATATATATATATATATATATATAGAGAGAGAGAGAGAGAGAGAGAGAGAGAGAGAGAGAGAGAGAGAGAGAGAGAGAGAGAGAGTTAGTTGGAAGATTGCAAATTGGTTTATCTAGTAGATGGTGGAAGTGAGAAGGGTGGCATGATATGCTAGGTACAATATGGGACAACTAGATTATGGGTAGTAGTATGGTAGGCATTGAAAAGGTAGCCTTAGGAACTAGATTATGGGTAGTAGTATGGTAGCCAAATGAGAGCACCATCATGTACACTATTGCCATCCATTTGCATTTCCCTTTTTGAATGAAAGCTTGGGAATCATCACCACACCTTGAGACTTGTAGTCCACCTCAAACATAGATTTGCTGAGGAGAGAGATGTGATCATGCACAACACACGTGGGACCACAAATATCATTGTATCAACATGTCAAGGATGTCAAGGAGGAGTTGATGCCCATCTCATCATCACCGAGGAAATATCCTCCATGCTCAATATTGCATAGAGTTCTCTAGGAGCCAATGAGAATAGGGGGTTGGAATAACTCTCGAAAACTTGCATCCTCAAAAGCTGAAGTAAACCAAGCAATCTTGTGTAGCATTGGTAGGGACAATATAACTGCCCAACTGAACCTCCAGGAGTCATATCGGATGGTAAATGAAGACGTAAATGGTAATGTGGCTATGGGAACAAATGTTGGTGAAATTGTGAGAGGCACCAAAGTAAGGTACCATTAAGACAATTGCCATCGCTAATGGTATGGATGTTGCTACCAAACAAGTGGAAACTGGAACATAGTATGGTAAGATTAACGTGTCTAAGCAAACGTCGTCCTTCCAATGCTAACACTAGGACAAAAGGTATGCACCATAATTCACAGTTGGAACAAGCATTAACTTTTAAGAACGTGAAAGAGACTCCAACCTTGAACCAAGGCTTTAAACAAGTGAAAAGTTAAAAGAACATGTGCCAAAAATGCATTGAGCAGTGGTCAGATCACTTCCACTCTCAGAATAGTCATGTTGCAGCCAAAATGTAAAAATCAAGGCTGGTGCAAAAAAAAGAGAAATGCATGCACATGTTTTGAAGAGATGATGCAAGCAAAGAAAATGTATGGTTTGGTGGTGGTACTTTTGGAGGAAGTGGTCTTGTATTGGACTTCCCATTCTTCTATCTTGAGAATCCAACATTTGGGATTTGCAATGAGGATGTTAGGGAGGAATGCTTCAGCTTGTGGGTTAATGTTAGCGTTAAAATTTGTATTGAGGTTAGCCTATTGGTCACCTTCATCTTGTTAAGCATTGGATCTAAGTGTAAATATTCGAAGGAAGTGCAGAGGAGAGAGTAAGTGCTGTGACTAAATTGTCTTGTACCCTTGCTACTGCACTTTCTACTGCACTTTGAGCATGTACCTGCTTCACAGACATTAAAAGTACTTAACATGTGTTTCTTTCTTCATTGTGATTAGGGTTTTCCTAACAATCATTTCACTGAAAGAGAGACTTGTTTGATCTGGTGGTTGAACTAGATATTTTAGAGGCAAAGGGTGATTTCTACGGATTGCAAACCATGGCACCCAATATGAAGTATTGGGATGACTGGGTAGATGTTGAAGACATGCAAGCAATGTGGGGCAATCCTGATGTTTGTGCCGAATGGATAGCAGCTGGAGAAAAGCAAGGTCATAAAGTACACATGCTGCGAAACTCAGATGGACAACCTTATGTAACTCAGACTGAAATGAGGGTATGTCCTCTTTCTTTACAAAATGTTAGAAATGCAGAAACAATAGCTAGGCAGGAACAAAAACAGCATTTTTCAGAACAATATAATGTCTGCATCCCTTGGTTTCATACTAGTCCTCTTACAAGGTGTTAGGAATACTATCAGTAGCTTAATAGCAAGGATACTATCATTTTCAACATCATTTTGCTGCTGCTTTTCTTTGTCATGGTTGTCTAGTGAAACTTTACTAAATTAATGCTCCTATAAATTAGTGCTGAAAACATGTTTCAGAATGATTTAGCACACAATCTAGGATGGGCCAATGGGTGTAAAGCTTTGTGAGCAAGCTTGCATTCTCATATTATATGTGCATGGTGATGCTTATTATGAAATTTAATTTTTCCCTTCAGTCTCCCCCATTTCACAGTTCTTTTTTCAGAGGAGAAAATATTCTATTAATTAGACTCCATGACACAAATATTCCGAGGCAAAATGCAAATATAAAGCAGCCCTGTAACTTCCATATCAAAAAATAGAGATCCTGAATGAATAACCAGTCAGGAGGTCTGTAATGCCAGACCATGTGCATGTATAACTCATAGTTTTGTTTGAAACTTGCATGTATTCTTGATGGAAACGATTGGTTGAGAATAATCAATAGTAAGTAACCAAGGAGTAGGGACTTCAATGCTTGATGTGATGTTGCTTGATATGTGAGCAACCCTATGATGAATTTAGGAATATATTGCTTGCTGGATTTTATCAGATACCCTCCAAAATTGGCATTTGTATAGGTATATGAGAAAGGGCTTTTGGTAGTCATCTATGAGATCTTATAGTACATACATATCATTAGACTCTTAGATACTTCCTTACCCAATCCAAGTTGTCAAAGAAGCACATGAGATTGATTGACTTCTTTTCCACGTTGCACTTTCAGATTGTTCACATGGTTGGAAAAAAAGAATTGGTGGCTGATACTTTGTCGCTAAAGCCGCAAGTTTTGATAGTCTGTGTTGTGTTTCATTGTGAGCTTAATGAGATGAAAGAGCAATATGTGCAAGGCGAGGAATTTAGCAAAGTTTTTGATCAGGTGTCTTCTAGCCAATGATAAGAGAATTATATTACTAGAGAAGTTTCTCTCTTGATGCATGGGATACTTTGTGTTACCAGGCCTTTGATAAAGAAAGTGATTCCAAAGTGCCATTCTTGTAGCATGGCAATAGTATATCTCTAGTGGCATTGCAAATCAGCCCTACTTAAACCCATACTTTGCATGTGGCATCATTAACAAAAGTAATGAAATACCTCTTTCCCCCTAGAGATAACCTTGGCATTTCAGATACATGCGAATGTACCAACTCTAAGGGTGAAGACTTTAGAGAAAGAGATTTTTTATGTGATGTTTGAGCATGCTTACCATAAATACAATGATTGCATTGTTCAAAATCAGCATACCTCAAAGATAACAAATAACCCAAACGAGAAAGCACTTTCATTCTAGTTTAACTCATGTGTCCCAACCGGCTATGCCACAAAGAAACACTTGGCTGCTCAGTTATGGCGACTACATGGTCATGCACACTAGATGTATGCAAAGGATACAAGGCATCACTTTTAGACCCCTTAGCAACAACGCGAGAGCCCTTATAGATTTTCCATTTGCTATCCCCAAAGGTGGTGTGATAGCCTTCATCATCTAGTTTCCGTGTGCTTATTAAGCTCTTCTTGAGTTGAGGTACATGTCTCACATATGCAAAACAAACACGGAGCCATGCTGAAATTTCAGTTTTACACTGCCAATACCTACAATTTGACATATATAGTTATTTCCCAAGTGGACAAGACCACGTGCACCACCATTGTAGTTAGAAAACCACTCATGATGTGGTGTGACATGAAAAGAGGCACTTAAGTCAAGTATCCAAGTGTGCATGTCATGATCAGAATTTGCAATCAATGCATGCGTACTCAAAGAAGAAGCAAAGAGTACATCACTATCACTGTCATTCTTATGAGTGACTACATTTATCTCCTCTTATCTTCAACCGCTTTTCTTTGCAGGTTGGTTGTCATTTTTCTCAGCCTTGTTTTTGTTTTTGCCTTTCTCTTTCTTCAATTGAAAATAGTCCCGTTTGTAGTGCGCTTTCTTGTCACAATGATGACACTCCACATTTTTGCTACGAGACTTGATGTGTGCTCTATTTTCAGAACTACCCTTTTGTTGAAATTTGCTCGTAGTGTGCAATGCATTAGAAGACTTGTTTGCTGAATTATTTTACCTGCTGAGTTCTTCCATCAGCAAAGAACTCTCCACATCAGAATATAACAGTTGAGCATTTGAGTTACTTAAAGCTGTCCTGAAAGTATCCCAACTTTCAGGAAGAGTGCGTAGCAAGAAAATAGCCTTGAACTCATCATCAATGTGGAAATCCAAAGCAATAGGTTGATTGAAAATTGAGTTGAACTTGTTCAAATGTACAAATATGGATGTACCTTCCTTCATGGAAAGGTCCATCAACTTTTTCAGCCAATAAACCTTGTTGGGTGCACTTTTCTGAGCATATAGTTCCTCAAGTCTTTGTCTTATTTCATATGCAGAATTCAGCTTCTCAATGGTAAAGAGTAAGTCGTCTAACACTGAGAGATCTATGGTAGAGCGTGCTAGCTCATCCAAATCATCCCACTCTTCTTATTCCATACGTATTGGTCTTATTTCCTTCGCTTTGATGGACTTCACTTGTTTCTTTAATAGCAGAAAAGATTGGTTGAAACATAGAGGCAAACGAGCAAGGAGAGCCTTAAAGTCATGAATGGGTTGGTGGGTCAAATTCTAAACCAAAGGATAGTGATACGACAAGACATGCTGTTGCTTTACCCGCATATCAATGACTACAGGAAGGAAAGAATCACTCTGACAAATGTAGATCCTATCAAGTTCGGCGCATGTGTTTGGATGTTGAAGAGAATGATATAAGTATATCGAGACTGTGAAGCATGCATCCAAGACCACATGGATTGTTTCAAAGACACATCACTTGTTTCTTTTGTAGCAGAAAAGATTGGTTGAAACATAGAGGCAAATGAGCAAGGAGAGCCTTAAAGTCATGAACGGGTTGGTGGGTCAAATTCTAAACCAAAGGATAGTGATAAGACAAGACATGCTATTGCTTCACCCACATATCAATGATTGTAGGAAGGAAATAATCACTCTGACAAATGTAGATCCTATCAAGTTTGGGGCAGGTGGTTGGATGCTGAAGAGAATGATAAGTATATCCAGACTGTGAAGCATGCATCCAAGACCACATGGCCTGTTTCAAAGACACATTTGCTAGAGCATCCCAAGCCTGCTGCTCAGGACCATGCATAACCGAGTGGTGTGACGTTGCCTGATCCGTACATAAACATGCATTAAAATCACCCATAACAAAACCTTGACGAGCCATGGCAAGGCAATGTAAGTCATCCCAAGCTGACGATGTTTCTGAGCAGTAGGAGTATACACATCCACTAGCTACAAAACGTCTCCCTCATATAGGATTTCTAGCATGTGAAATTTGCCATGAGGGTCTTGAAAAACCAATGATGGTTGTAAGGAAGATCTAATGGCTAGCATAACTCTTGATTTATGTGGAACCCAACCACTAAAGAAAACTGTATAATCTTTATATACATAAGAAGATCTTGCCAAAGCATGCTGTTTGTGGCACAAAAAATATCCTAATTTCTAGCTAACAAAGCTTTCCACAACTGATATTACTTACTGCATGAAGAAATGTCTTTAACATTCCATAAAGCAAATCTCCTAATAAACCATAGAAGAGAAAATAACTGAATCACCACTTTCCCTTTCCCTTTAACATGAGTAGGTTTAGCTGCCTGAAATCTCTCCATCTCACTACGGATCACATCTACAAGATCCGGGTTCTGCAAACTAGCAATTGAAGCACGAGAAGGGAACTGCTATTGTTGAGAACGGAAAACATCTTGAGGAGGCTCAAGCCTTCCATGCGCGTCAAAGCACAAAGCAGAATAAGAAGCTCTTTTATCATCCATACGAACTGCAAGAATACGTAAAGATTGAGGTTTCATACAAAACCCCTTACCTTTGCTTTGAAAAGTCTGAGTAATAGGGTGTGGAGATGGGTGTGTGAACGAGATTCCTATCTAGCATTACGTCTAACCAAAGTGACCCAAGAATCTTCCTGAGGAGGCAAATTCCGACCAACCGAAGGCGATGCATGCTCTTCCATCATCATGTTCATGCATGACAAGAGGCCCACGAACAACTTCTTGTTGCTGAGCCATCTACTGGGGATGATGCTCTCGCATATCCATGTCAGGATTCAAAGAACGGTGCAATACCTGAGGGCTTCTATCACATTCTGAAATAAAATGGCCCAATTGGCCACATCTAAAATAGTGTCCATCAAATGTGCCCCATTTAAGCTAAAAAACCAATGTTTGCAACCCAGGAACCTCAAAACGAATTTTGGTTGTGTGAGGTTTCCATGTGTCCCATGGCATACAAGCCTTGTTCCTATTGTGGGAGGCCAACAAGGGCTCCACCAAGACCTCACCAAGGGTTCTCAAAACCAAATGAAGAATTCGCCAAAGACGTGCAGGAAAATCAACCACCTCTACCCAAATTGGGCATACCTGCCTAAGTACCTCTTGAAACTCAGCCATAGGCCTCCATGGGACCATATGTACTAGCTGACTGTCCATGAACAAAGGAATACGTTGCATAATGCGAGCACACACTTCCAAGGAATAAAAAAGAATCTCAAAATACCCTCTTGGTCCATCATAAATCTCTTCAATGAGGGGGGCTTGCACTTGTCCTGAAACATCATCTTGACACGCCTCAACACTGACAAGCGTGGGGACTACAGCCAAGCACGAATCCTAGTAATCAAAGGAGTCCTTCCCGTAAAGTAAAAGATGGCTGCCCTCTCATGGAAAGCATCAATCTGCTGTAAAACCAGGTTAGTTCCCTTGACAGCAACCACTTGATCCCCTTCCGGTAAAGAGCTCGCTTTACCCTGATTGGCATGAACATAATCTGACATAAGATTGTTGGCAGTGGCAAGCATAAACTGAAGAGACCCATCAGTCTATGAGCATGAAGCATGAACATAAATTTGGAGCACATAAAACGGGTTCATGAACCAACATCTTACAACGTTTACCCATCTTATCCCCATCCATAAACTGCCCAGAATCCTCAGCCACAACGAGTCACCATCCGATTCCGTTAAATGTTTATCATCCTGATGCCCTATATGCTGGTCGAGAAAAGCCACATCAATACCATTTGATACCTGCATATTCGCCATAACAGAAATCTCTCTCTCTCTCTCTTTCTTGCTGGACTCAATCTGGGATTGCCGCCCTGAGATGCATCTATGTGATGGGTCTAGGCTTGAAGCTCTGTCTAGTTTGGATCGTATCATTGACATATGGAATGGTCCAATTAGAGAAGAGTTGAATGATCATAAATCCATGATTCTCCCTGTAGGAGGAGTAATTGGAAAGCTGGGACAAGCGATCCGTTTGAATGATGACCGAGGGGATGAGATATATCAACCTAATGATGTCATTCATTCAGCTCATAGTACCCGAGAAGAGATAGCCATTATAATTGAGATATCAGTAGAAAGACTTGGGCTAGTGGATCTACAAAGAGGATAGATCAAGCTTTTAGCTAACTCGCATGAGTAGCATGAGGCTAGTCCTCATATTTTATGCTATCCTTAGTATCCTGATTAGTTTGATAGGATGTGTTGTATATGCCAAGGAGATCATATATTGCATGGATTAGATTGAACTATCCATTTTAGGCCAAGAGGGCCAGTTAGGTTGCAGTGAAACACTTTATTTCATTAGGCCAAGAGGGCCAGGTGTCTGTTTAGTATGGGTGCAGTTAATGGTTTCTTGTTTTAGTCCTGTGCTAGCCATGTGAAACTCACTCTCTCTTTTCTGGTTACAAGATCTGTTCTCAACCCTGACTGGCTGTCTCAAAGTCTGTACAGAAACCGTGTCTGTCTTCAGGCCCTGCGTGTATACTGCACCTGTTATGCAGTCAGGCTGTGCTGGACTGCACTTGTGCAACAGAGCTTACGATGTGCCTTCAAACCCTTTGCACAAGTTGTGAGTCTGCAGTTCTTCAGTCAAGCAGGTTGTCAGTCTGCTGGTGATCTCGTCAGTCTCGAAGCGAGCAGTCTTTTCAATTGTTTTCCGTCTCCTTCCAGTGATCGCGAGAGGGCAGAACAAATCTCCACTCTGTGTGTAGGGTTGTCAGTCCAGGGTCATGTACCTGCAGATTCACTGCACTGAACTACTATACAGGGCTGAGAAGGGATTCTTAAGTGGAGCACACAGCAGAAGACAGGGCCAAAAGCTTGCAAGGAAGATCAGAGCATCATGCAGGGTTGGTTGCCATCTTCTCCCCCCCCATTCTTTGTCTACACCTCAGCATTGAGCACTAGCACAGTCAAGCACTTTCATGAGACTGCACACTGCTCATACTCTCAGCTTGCCTCACCCACACCCATCTTTGTTGTAGCATTCGTCATGTTCTGCTCTAGTGAGACTCTAATGGCAAAGAAAACCATACTACTGAGTGTGAACTGAGCACACTAAGAGCCACTAGAGTTCTCCACCATACTCAGGCTAGTGGGGCATTAATGTGATTGTGAGATCATTGGAGCCTTTCTTCTATGTGCCTACTGTGAGACAAGATGTAGATGTCTTTGTTTGTGAGTGTATTTGAAACCAGCCTTCCTTCTGTGGATGGGTGGTAAATCCTTGATTACAACTTAATTAGAGCAGCAAACAATAAATGCAAATCTGAAAATATAAATTTACCTATTGATCTTGGACAATGCACATCCGATTGGCCCCAAAATCGGCTCCCCTTTCGATATTTCTTTAGCTTTATTGAAGAAGAAGTTGATTCACAATGGGATTCTCCCAATCCCCTTCACAATCCAAACTCCCCTTGCTGTCCAAAGTGTCCAGCAAGTTTTCAATTTGTTTTGCCCCTTGATTCGGGCACTTAGTTGGCCTTTACCCACTTTAAAGACGATGGCAATGCCCCAAATTCAATGGTTAGCTAGTCCTTCAGCTGAATTTAGCTGAAATTCACCTTCAACCTTGAAAAATCCAAGTCTTGGAGCTTTCAATTTTTGGCACGCTTCTCAAGGTTGCTGTAAACCCTAATTTGAAATTTACAATTTCTCAACCTCCAAGAGTCCAAATGCTAAGATCTTTAGAGCAAGGCTGTGAAATGGCTGGGAGATGAGAGAGAAAGCTGTAGAGAGAAAATTTAGAGTTTTGTTGCGAAGAATGACACAAAATCAGTCAAATGCAGCTATTGCCCTGCCACAACAGCATTAAATGCTGTTGCCTATAGCTGAGATATCCAAATTAATTGTCACCTTCTACTTGGATGCAATCGCCTAGCTGTGGAGGGTTCGAATTTGCAATCGCCTTCTCAAAACTCATTCGTGGCTGGTTGCAATGGCTGAAAATAGGTTGGCCATGCTACTCACAGCTCTTCCACATTTGGTACAGCAAGAATGATCTCGTTTTTCCTCTTCTTTAGCCTTTTACCAACCTCTATGGGCAAGTTTGCCAAGTGGCAGCCATCCCAAATGGTTTTTCCAACATTATCCATCATTAAATATTAATTTTCAGCCTTTAATTACTGAAAATTAATCTAATAATTATTTTGGTGCCCAGAAAAACAATCGAACTGGCCAATAATTAAATTGGCTAGGCATCTTCCACTCACGAGTCTCTCTGTGCCATCTTTGATCATTAGATCGGCGTTAGGTACCATTAAACGCCACATCTCTAGTGTCACTAAAACTGACACTTATGGCCAAATGAATGACCTAGGCGAACAATTGACACCAGACACCACCAAGTACCTATGCAACATAACTTATAGCAACTTTTGCCTTTGACATCCCGTGATTTTCTCGGGTCTCGAGCTTGTAAATTTACTTTAACCCCAGTTGCATCTCACATGTGCAACATTTACTTAATCATGTGATTAAAAATTAATCCACATGTTAAGTGAGGTTTCAAAAATATATGTCCTCATGACAGTATTACTTGTGTAGTATGACAGACAAAAGTTCCCATGTATACTTCCAGCCTTTTACGGATATTCTACCATGGGAGAGCATTGCTATAGGTTTATCTTTGATCTTCTTAAGGCTTGCACTGGGAATGATGGTGTTTGGACTATCATTGAGAGTTCAGAATACAGGATCATTTCATTCGAGTGAGAAAAGAGGCCACAATTGAAAAGACAATGAAGTTTCCATTATAGCATCACCAGTGATTAATATAGTTTCAGCAAGGGTGTGGTGTTGGTGGCAGGTACATGATTCGAGGAGTGCAAGAAGGAGAATTTGATTGTGCTGATCATGGCTGATTGTGAGTTTGTTCTAGGCAGGAGAAGGAGAAGTGCTTTTGGATTTGCTGCAGTCAGCCTTTACCTTTGTCTACACCTACATTACTTTTGTAATATGTAACTTATAAGATTAAATAATTGTTTCAACATTTGGGTTCTCTTGTCTTCTTTGTTTTGTGCATTCAGGAGATTAGTGTCTTACAAAACTCTCATAGCATACTGCATGGTCTGTTTTGGCAAAAGCTGACAAACTCTTTGAAACAGAAGATGCTCCAAACATCGGATCACCTAGTGGGCTCCAGGGTTCTTGTTTGCTCAATACTCACAAGTGCTCACACCTTTTCGCACTGTATGCATCTTTGCTTCATTGCTGCTACTTGTACATCTATTTGGCATTGTCCATGTCCACTACACACTACAATCAAATTCCCTTTCATCTTTTTTTTTCTTCGATTGCATCTATTGCAATCTCTTAAGGTTGGATTCCCTTGTGTAGAAAACAAATTATCTTGCGCCGTAATAATTGGTCTATTTAGGTTTGTTGTACCAAAAGTGCTTGCCTCATGTGAGGTAGCAATAATCACTTACTATTCCACTCTGTAGAAGACCAAAATGAGCATTTCAAAACTTTTGTAATTCATATTAACATTTGACCTTCATCTTCATACTTTAAGTCATATTTTGCACTTTCGATTCATCACTATGATGTATTGATTTTATTTGCAGGCAATGGCAGAGATAGTAATCAATAGGCATTTTAATGGAAAGCTAAATCCTGTAAGTTATCTTGTTGACTCTATATAGGGAACTATTTATATGTCAATGTCTTGAATTGAACATAGATGTTTGTACATACTTTTTAAGCAGTGATGATGTTTATATCTTGATTTTTGAAGAGCAGCATCTCTGTGAATAAGCCACAAATATTTTGTGATTTTAATAAATGTGATAAGTTACTAGAAAAAGAATGGGAAGGCAAAAGGAGATTGAGCCTCAGATATTTTGTGATGCATGTAGAAAAGGAATTAGGAGGCAAAATGAGATTTGAATGCAATCTTCAGGTTGACGTGCCCCAAATTTGTAACATTTGCTGATATATTTACCTTGTTGGTGATGCTAAATGAAAACCATTTCTTGGATGGTTTTTTTGGTTTACGACCTGTGCAGGTCATGATTCATGCTTCATGCTTCTAGACTGGATTAAGAATTCTCAGCATCAGCAGCATAAAGTTTTAATCTTTATGCTTGAGTATTTTAGCTTAGAGTATGCTTCCAATTTTATTTGTATGTCACATGCTCGCTCAAGGTTATGACTTGCTTGTGAAAGTTATAACATTCATGCTGATGATTCAACACAGATAGTCTCATTTTTTGACGCTATAATCTGGGATATGTATAAGTGTTGAGTACCCGAATGGCAAAGAGACAGATTGATATGCTTCAAGCTCTTTATGTGGGACTTTGTCCAATCTAGAATTGGTCCATCTAGCACCTTGTTTAGAAGCTGTTTACGTCAATGTTCCCCTAAAAGTGTCCCTGTTTGGATTTCTTGGGCTCCAAGAACTCGGGGATGACTTGTGAGAAGAGAAAACATCCATAACTCAATGTAATGATGTTTGGTCATATGCCAAGGTTCATATGCCAAGGTCAAGCCATGAACTAAGAAGCTACTACCTAGGATCCCATGACTCTTCTCTATCTTTCAAGGAAACCTATGAACTAAGAAGCTACTACATAGGTCAGAATGACTCTTCTCTATCTTTCAAGGAATGCTCTTGTTTAATTTTGGAGACTCTCTAAGAGTGTTTCCTTTATTTCCCAAAATAAAATAGAATGTGGCTTATTATATTAATGAAACAAAAATCAATGATGTCAAGTGCTCAACAATCTAGTTGGCTCTAAATGCAAACAAAACCATATGGATGAAAGGCCTTTCAGTGTAGCCTAGGATAATAGGAGAAAGCAGCTGAGGATGGGGGGGGTAACAGGACTGGGGGGTTCCATGCCGTCTATGAAAGCTAGGTTGTCTGGTAGGTATGAAGGAAGAACTCTTGAAGCTCATATTGATGATGGGGGTCTCCTTGAAGGTGCTCCCAATGATGTCAAAGATAGTGGATGATGGAGGGCTTGATCTTTGCAAAGGTGACATATAAAAGAAGGCTTTCTCCATTCAATCTTTGGTGGCAATGTGCCTATGAGACAAAACCATGTACAGTGCTGATTGCCACTAGATATCAAAATGTGACGTGCTAAGGATCATTAGTGATATGCTATGAAAAGAAGCTAAGGTGATGTACAAGACAAATAATGCACATGTAGGGATACAACATGAGGATGAAGGAGTACATGTCTAGTTGTGTGGCTGAATAATACACAGATATCTAGTTCCATCTAGTTAGGATTGGTGGTGGGTAGTGTTTGTCATACATCCCTAATGAAATAGTACAGGGGTAGAACCTGGATTGATCCCTTGCTTTGTCAAGTGCTGCTTGTGTTGTTGGCAGATCTCCCTCATCTCCCTTTGATTAGTATCTATGTTTGGTACCCTTGTATCTGTGCTCAAAATGTTGCTCTGCTCACCTTAGCTCTTTGGATTGTCACCCCCTTTTTGTGTAGGTGCTGTGTATTGTTACAGTCTGGAAGAAATTGGTAAAGCTGTGACTTGATGTCCCCCTCTCTATATAGTGCTTGCATGTAGTAATGATGTGCGGAGTCTTCGAATCTTGAGTAGGAAGTAGCCCAAGTGGCACTAGTCTAGGGGCTCAGTGACTAGTCTGAAGGAGGTGTCCCCTCGAAATATTGAGGGGTATCTAGCTCGGGAGTTAGATTGTGCTATAGGCTTTACATCTATAGATGTAGTGCTCCTTGTTCTCCACCTCCTCTTGCCATAGTCTAGAAATTAGCTCAGCTCTATGAATGTGGGCTGCCCTCCCAATCTTGATCTCAAGTTGATGAGAGATACCTTAAGTGGCTCCGTGGCATGTCATGTGGCATGTATACATCTAGATATCCAGGTCTCTAATTAAAATGATTTGATGTAGTACTCATAAAGTGGTCCATATAGTATGACATCTTTGGAGGAAGGGGCTGTTGGGGTGAAGTCCACATATGTTGTATGTGCAGTTGGTAAGAGTCCTATTGCATGACCAAGTTCCCCTCAATGTGGCAGAGGTGTATGAAGGGGAGTTAGGGTCATATTGAAAGGGGGGAGGTGGTCCACGTTGATCCCATATCTTGCGACCCACTGCTTGACCTGTGCATACCATGAAGTCTCATTTCGTGAGTGAGCTTGAGATAGGTAGGAAGTTTTGGGTTTTTAATCTTCACAAGTAAGTATTTGGGTTATTTTGATGGTTGGATGAGTAGGAAAGTGGGAGAAATTAGTTTAGTACTTTGCTTTTGATTTTTGTTGCATTTAAAGTAGGTTAAGGTTAAGAGATTGGTAGGAAAAGTGTAGGGTTTGTTGCTGTAATGTAATCGCCCCGAATAACGTAGTATGCTTAACAATTATGATATTCGCTTGTTTTCGAGATTTAATATAAAAGAGAATGAACACTTAAAGATGAAAATGAAAATTACTCACAAAATTACAGCCATGAAAATGTAAAAGTAACGGAGACAAGATTGAGGGTTGAAGATAGGCAACCCAACTCCCCCCCTCTGCGAAGAAATTTATTTCTGCTCAACCCAAGTCCCTTAGGGAAGAGCTCAGTTACGATCAACCTGAGAGTGAGGAGAAGTAATTCTCACTGTCACAAGATCATGCAAAGATGTACAAACACATATGCATTATCTATTATGCAATGATAAGAACTGATTTCTTTACAGTATGAGAGAAGAAAGAAGGGAAATCAGCCTTTCTCCATCGTTGATCAGCAGTACACGGATAGGGCTTGCTTCTTGTTGCTAAAATAGAAGAAAGAGCTCGAGAAGGAGGTGCTGTAATGAATTTACAGGCTTGCTGTCCTGTAAAACAGCAGTGATAGAAGAGGGAACATGGAAGAATTTGATAATGGAGAAGTGGGGGATGATGATGGGGATGGATGGGGCCAGTTTTTGGCTATCTGTGGGTGTTGTACATGAGTTTACGGCAAAGAAAAATGATGCTGAATGAAGAAAAACGAGCTCTTATTTATAGGAGAGGGAAGAGCTAGTACAAAAGGGGAAAGTGGAGTAGCACAAGACAAGTGTCCAGCCACATGTCATGAGATGTGACAAGTGGTGGGACACTTGGAAACTTGTGTGACAAGTATCTTGACACTTGTCTCTTCTCTATGGCTTTTCTTTTTGGGCTGACTACTGTCAAGAATAGAAACAACCAAATTTAGTAAGCATAGTCAAAGTACAAAATTTACTATTTTTAGAATGACATCACTATTTTTTAGGACTAGTATTTTTAGCCTAATTCGAGGCTCCTAAAATTTAGGAACCTCCTAAAATTTAGGGACCCCCCAATATGGGTGTCATATGAAAGTTTTTTCCGTGTACATCGCAAAAACAGTATCAGAATCTTCATGTGACTTTTCTATGCAAAGAAATGTGCATTTCAAGCTTTCAGCCCACACATGCACATTGTAAAAGGATTTCATGATCATGCCATCTTGTTGATTGTAACTGTCTGTTTTGGCGGATCTAGCCCACACTTCAAGGCATCAATCCTTTCTGTGTGCGAATCTAACCTTGATATGCGTGAGTTCTGGTCACAGGCGCCCAATCGGGCCATATAGGTGGAAGTGTGAACTATTTTTTCTCTAACCCACTGCGTGGGTCCACCATAACTTGTGACCACTCATCAGTGGCCAACTCCAATGCGCTTTTCTTTATATCTAATTAGTGCAAAGGAAACAAATTTAATAAATCATTATATAGACAAATTAATAAAAAAGGATACAAATTTTATTTCTATAGAGTTGTGACATGTAAAACATGCCAAACATGGCACAAATCAGGAAAAAACGGAAAGGAGTGCTCAAGGGGGTTGAGGTCAACGAGTGGAGGGGTCGGAGTGGCAAAAAACCTTGTGGGAAAGGGGTTTAATAGCCAAGAGGCCAAGGGAGAGCTCATTTGAAACCTTGATTTTGAGAGAGAGAGAGAGAGAGAGAGAGAGAGAGAGAGAGAGAGAGAGAGAGAGAGAGCGTGGATCCGCTTCAACCGTATTGCCAACAAGTTTGTTGTCCATTACAGGTATATCCATACCTTCTTCTTCATGCATAGGTAGGATTTGGAAGTGCTTAGCAAGTGTTAAGGCCATAATTATTCGGTCCGACGAAATTTTCGTCGTTTCGGAAAAAACACGCCGCGTTCGGCCCGTTGAAGTGACGACAATTGTGGGCCGAGTCCTAGAATCAGCCCTCGGGCCCATTTAGCCCACTCGGCTCATCTTACTCGGACGCGTAAAAAATCCCGTCTCGGCCCACTCGAGCAAGCTGACATTCCGCTTGGCCGAATTCACCATTCGGACCCGGCCCACCCAGACTCGGGCCATGCACATTCGGACATTGAGTACTCGGTCCGTGTGAGTCATCCACTCGGCCAGATTAGCTACTCAGCCTTCGTTCGCTCGGTCCGTCCGAATTCCATATTCGGCCTCGGCCCACTCGAGTCTCGTGCTATTTGTCCCGCTAGTTTGGCCCAGTTTCGCTCCGCCGCTCGGCCCATTCGAGTCACTTACTTGACCCTTGCAATTCAGATCTGTTGGGCTGAGTCTGATTTTTTCCAGAATTTTTAAAATTTCGACCAGACCCACCTAGACACCGGGCATATGAATACCCGAAGACTATATAGACGCTTGAGATGCTATTCTGGCACAAGGAACAAAGGAAACAGCAAGACGCTGACGTATTGGCGACACTAGTCAACCATCTAGCGATCCAGTCTGTTAGTGACATCAAGCGGAGTCGTAGAGCCCAAATGATGCTCGATTGAGCAGAGAGCATAGCTAAGAACCTGATGAACGAGTGAGGACGGCCAGAAACCGAGCATACAAGCCTATTAGGCTAAATCCATGATGAGAGTGCTAGAGTTGCTTAGACACTTTGTTTTCTCTCTCAATCTGATTTCCAGTCCTCGAAGCACACTTGAGAAGAGCTAAAAGCTTGATTTCACACAGTGCATAGAAAAGAACACACGCGTATACATGTGTATACACACGCGCACACATGCACAGAGTGAGGGTAAGTTTAGGACTAGTTGTAATTAACAAGAAACTCACCCAGACATAAGAACTTGAAGGAACCCACCAATAAGCGAAGATTCCAAGACAGAGACGGGTAATGGAATCCCCAAAAGTAGGACTAGGTGAAGAATGCGACCGAAGAGCCGAACACAGCAAGGACTGATATTATCGAGGAAGTGGATCACGCTACCTCAGCAACCTGATCAACAACTTGGTACAACAGGACGTCTTAGATGTGGAAGAGGGGAGCTCAAGCCGTAGAAGCAATGAGAAACTTGACCTAGGAGACTTTCCTAAGGTGATCTAGCAACTAGTGAGCGAAGATGATGTCCAAACTTTGCTAGAACAAGCAGAGGACATCATAGCAGATCTTGAGGAGGAGAGGAAGCTAACACGCAAGGCCCTCAAGGCCTAGCCGTGTACAATCAGGACCAACAAAGTAGGAGTTTATGCTAGAGCATGGAAATGCGAGAGATCCAGAGAGTGCTAGCCCCAGCATGCAGAAATCAGATAGAGGGCGAGAGAGCGCTAGAAGGAGACCTCACGTTGAGTGAGGTTCTGACGAAGCGGTTGCTAGATAACACCGCAACAGAACAAAGTGCTATAGCGTTGGCAACATCGCTACTGGCAGGGTTGGGAGTCAACCAAGGCTCTATGAGCCAATCGAAAATCTCCGCAAAAGCAAAGTAGCTGGACAAATACCAAGTAACCGACGATCCATACAACTTTATGGAGCAGTTTGAGTAGGTGTGCGAGGTCAATGGCCTCACTGATGCTACTCAACGCTCCCAAGCTTTTGAACTGTGCTTAGGCGACAAGGGCCGAATCTGGTACACAAGTCTAGATGTTGCGGAGCAAGCCGATTTTTGAAGAAGCTATTAGAGTGGACGACCAACTCAAAGAAAGAAGCTCCAGGATTTTGAGTCGAGAAGAGTCTAGCGCCAAGGATTCCGAGAGGGCTTCAACATTGAGTAAGAGATCAGGCCCAAGTGTTCAAGATAAAGGGAAGGGCACTGACTTGGGACAAGAGCTAGCAGAGATGAAGATGGAAATAGCTAAACTATAGGAGATGATGAGATGACCGACTTGCCTACATGTCCAATGCATGCATTGCGGTGGAAACCACTTGCCAGCCGAGTGTCAGGACGCTAGGTCACGACCTTGCGTTAATTGCGGTAGGTTCGGCCATGACGTCATGCATTGTCGACTATCTCGGAGATTCATACTCGCAGCCCTATGGTCAAATCCTACCTTGCGAACATGCCATCGAACTTCTTGGGAAGGGGAGTCCCATTGGCTCTCCCAGCACCTAATGATGCTAAGGCGACCATCTCTAGGATGGAGATAAATTCTACAGGCATCCCTAGACCACTGAGACCCTACATAACCCATTCATCGAGCGATACTCCAATCCACTATGTGGAGGAGCCGAACGACAATGAGTCTTATGTAAAACCTTATGTATCGTATGATGAAGGCAACACAATCCTTATGGACTACCGACTAGTATCGGTGATGGTGTTAGGTAGAGGGAGAGGCAAAGTCCTAGGAAGGCAAACCCAAGAGCGACTGGCCATCACTCAGGACGCGTTTATTCATGCTGCCCCGAGAGGGCGCAAGCAAATAGAGATAAGGCTGACCTAAGATGAGCTAAGTGTGGGATCACTCATCTTTTTATTGATTGCTCTAGACGGAAGCCATCCTCTAGTTCGGCAAATGAGCCATCGGTTCCATTGGGGTTGTGCTGTGTGGAGACATTGGATGGGGAGGCCACACCTATCCCATTGTACGTCATGACTAGCATGCAAACAAAGCATGCTGGCATATCATTACCAGGGCCTAGCAACCTTGACACAACCTCAGTTGGAAAGAAGAGTCGGAAACGGAGGAGAAAAAGGCCAGATGCTAAGGTCACTCTTAAAACTGAAAGTGCCACAACATTGCCCGTTGGAAAAAAGGTCATTGACGCAGAGACAGAGACGTCTGCTCCATGGATGGCTGAGAAGGGGAGTGCTAAGGTCGGGGAGTATCCCAACCCGAAGCGCCAACTCGAAGCCATTGAGAAAGTGAAGGAATGGGTGAAGAAGGCCCAAGAGCATCTAAAAGATGCTGACCCCATACTAGAAGACGGGATTGATGATCTCTCGAGTATAAGCATGCTAGTCTCTCCCCCACGACCAAGATCAAGGGACACGTTGGGACCACAAGCAGTACCGCCTAGACGAAGCCCAAGTGCTATGGGCCAACAAACCAGTTAGGGCCATTCGCCAAGAATCGCAGAGTTAGGGGAGAGACAAGTGGCTAGCAACCTTCTTAATACATTAGTGACCACCCTTGTGACTCTAAGCTTAGGTGATCTGCTTAGGCAGCATCCAACGCTATGGCAAGAGCTGAAATAGTGGGTTGAAGAATCAAATGAGCAAGTTGTCATAGACCTGTCTAAGCACGATGCTGAAACGAAAATACTAAGTTTGATACTGCACTCCGGGCCTAAATCCTTGCACGTCAATGTCTTTTGGAAAGGCACGGAAATGCATGCAGTCATGTCAGTCTTAGCTCTGGGGGATGTCACAAGAAAGGGGATCGTAGACACAGGGGTAGGAGTGAGTGTGCTAAGCCATGCAATACTCCAAACTTGGGGTAACCCAATGGTCGAGATTGCTAGGTTCAACGTCACACTGTCTAACGGAATGAAGGTGAAAACATTCGGAGTGTTGAAAAATTGCCCAGTGAAGATCGCAGGAATCCAATTCTTTGTTGACTTTATAGTCATGAAGGGAGTGGACTACGACATCCTGCTAGGCCGATCCTGGATGCACAATGCGAGAGTCGTGGATGATTGGGGCAATGGTCTTATCTTCCTAGGCAATCAAATAGAGGGTGCAAGAGTAGAGATGGACACTTGGACGACTATGCCAGTTGACCTAGATGCCATCTCCACCATGCTGAAGGGTAATGGACACATTAGGAGATCCTATTGGGCCTTAATCCAGTATATCTTGTGCCCTGAGGACGAGGGAGATTGGATGCACGTTCTTGCTACCATCGACCTATCATTCTCGAACACTGAGGAGTACAAACAAGCCATCAAGGCAACTGGCAAGCCTAAGGACACACCCTTGGCACCAATCTGCATGATAGCTGGAAGCTTACGTGGAAAGCCCAACCCTGTCACATTCCAAGTCCTGAGCAATAAACGAGAGCTCTTGGAGATCTTAGGATATCTGATCGATGAGTTGGCTGGCAATCCAACAATGAATTTCAAACCACTCCAAGATCTCTTGGACGAGCTTGAATGGCGATGGTCCAAGGTGCATGAGTCAAACTTGAGGTATAATTGGGCTTTAGTCCCTAACCAATCAAAGAGACGTATCAAGACTTGGGAAATGGGGAGCAGTTGGACAAAGACAACTCTGACGACGAATATGAAGACTGCTACTCCTTCAGTGATGAGAGCGAAAGGAAAATTGATACTATAGAATACGACACTGGGGGATGGGTAATCGAACAAATACGAGTTAACTCCAAACCACGCAAGCAAAACGCCTTTAAGGAAGGGGGAGAAGTTATACTCATAGACTGTGACCGAGCTTGGTTGGAGCACATAGGCACACTTGACTATGAGGAGGCAGACCTAACCCAACCAAGCGACATGCCATTACTAAGAACGGTTTCACCTTTTGAGCTATAACCACTAGGAAAGACTCTCTCTTCTAGGGAAGACCGAGAGTTCAATTTTGAGTTAGAAGTCAGTTTAGAGAGTGACCTTGAGATACCTCGACCTCCCAAGAGTAGATGCATTAAGCGGGATCTACCCATCCACCTAAGGCGCCGACAGTTAAGGGAGGAACGACGGAAGCTGCCTAAGTAAACGCAAACAGAAGAGCAACGGAAACTGCAAGATCTACCCAAAGCGATTTACGAAATTCAAAAAAGGAGATAGGGTAGTGATCTTGCTAGGAGTCAAACGATAGGGGCAAGCAAGCGAACCAATCGAAGGACCCACCAAGGTTAAAGGGGTCAATATAGCCAGGGAAGGGGAGACACCATGACCCGTTTCTATAGCCGATGACTTGATTGAGGAAGAGGAAGCAAGTCTTATTACTCTCTTACGAGCGTATATAGACGTCTTTGCTTGGTTCCTTGAAGAGCTCAAGGAGGTAGATCCGAGTATAGTGATTCAAAACATACCCATGACCCCTGACGCAACGCCGGTCAAGTAGCGACCGTATCCCATGAATCCAAAGCAGGTCCACGTCGTGAAGGAATAAATTGACAAGCTAATGAGAGCAGGATTCATCTACGAAATTGAACTTATAGGCTAGGTTTCGGCCATAGTCATCGTATTAAAGAAGAATGGAAAGATTAGAGTGTGTGTCAATTACAAGAAGGTAATACAAAGAGAGAGAACTATCCATTGTGGTACACCGAGCACATGCTCGAGAGAGTAGCTCGCAAAGAGGTCTACAATTTTTTGAATGGCTTCTCCAGATACAATTAGGTGCAAGGGCATCCTAAAAATAGGCATAAGACTGTGTTTGCCGTTAAATGGGGCGTCCTTGCCTATATAGTTATGCCTTTTGGATTGACTAATATGCCAGCTATCTTCCAACGATCGATGTGCACTATATTCAAAGACATGCTCAGGAAGGAGCTAGAGGTCTTCATGGATGACTTGTGTGTTCACTCTACTTGGAGGGAACACTTAGACAGACTCCGGGCGGTCTTTGAACTGTGTCGACTATATATTCTCTCATTGAACCCCTTGAAGTGTCAATTTTGGGTGAAGCATGGATGCATCCTAGGACATGTGGTGTCGAAGAACCGCATTGCCATAGATTTCTCAAAGATCAGGGTCATTGTCGACCTTCCATCCCCAACTGATTATAAGGGCGTTTAGTGCTTCTTAGGCGATACATGGTTTTAATGACGGTTCGTGTTGAACTATGTATTGATTGCTAAACCTCTATAGAAACTGTTGATCATATTCGAATGGACCGAGGAATGCCAACGCGCATATGAGGAACTAAAAAAGGCTCTGACCACCACCAATTCTACGAGCCCCAGATTAGGGACTCACGTTTCATGTGCACATTGACGCTTCGAAATTTGCCGTAGGAGTGGTGTTGTGCCAACCTGGTGAATACAACCTGGATGACCCAGTGAGCTTTGCTAGGAGACAACTCACGGAGACCAAAATAAATTACTCAACAACGGAGAGAGAGGGCTTGGCCATGGTGTTTGTTGTAAAGAAATTTTGGCATTATCTTTTGGCTACGCCTTTTACATTCTTTGTTGATCACCAAGTCTTGTTGTATCTGGTTAACAAACCTTGTGCGACAGGACGCATCGCTAGATGGCTACTTCTGCTTTTGGAGTTTGACTTCTCTGTGGTGGTTTATAAAGGGAAGCAACATTACATGGTTGACCACATGTCTCGCATTTCCACAGGAGAATCCGTTGGGCAAGGCATTGTAGACGAACTGCCGGACGCACATCTATTCAGCTTGTCGAGCGAAAGGGATTTGTTTAGAGACAACATGACACCGTATTGGGAGATGACCAAGCCTTGTTGTATCTGGTTAACAAACCTTGTGCTACAGGACGCATTGCTAGATGGCTACTTTTTCTTTTGGAGTTTGACTTCTCTGTGGTGGTTTGTAAAGGGAAGCAACATTACATGGTTAACCACATGTCTTGCATTTCCACAGGAGAATCCGTTGGGCAAGGCATTGTAGACGAATTGCCGGACACACATCTATTCAGCTTGTCCAGTGAAAGGGATTTGTTTAGAGACAACATGACATCATATTGGGAGATGACATAGTTCAAGTGCTTGAGTACGGACTACTGGAACGACCAATAGAAAAGGCCCGACTTAGGCGGCTCATCCTAAAGATCCAACCCTATCACTTGATAGTAGGCCAAATCTACAGGTTGGGACAAGATGGGTTATTGCGCAGATGGGTGTGTGAGCATGAGATGCATGTGTGAGCATGAGATGCATGACGTACCTACAGAGACATACGCCGGAATCGCAGGAGGACAGTTTAGCGGAGATGCAACAGCTTGAAAGGTGCTACACTCCTTGTTGTGGTGGCCTACTCTGTTCCGGGATGCAGCACGATTTGTGAAGCATTGTGATGAGTGCCAATGGACTAAGTCCCTATTTGTAAGGATCACATGGAGCTAATTCCAATTATCGCACAACTCCCCTTTGAGAAATGGGGGATTGACTTCATTGGACCCACTAGGCCCGTGGCACTGTATTCACAAGCCAAATACATCATTGTTGCTACCGACTATCTAACGAAATGAGCAGAAGCACGAGCTACGAGAAAAAATGACGCTAGGACCATTGCCAAGTTTCTATGGGAGCAAGTGATGTCACGATTCGGTTGTCCCATCGAACTAGTCAGTGACCAAGGCACACACTTCATCAACGAAGTGATAGCTCACCTACTATCCTCCTTTTTGATCATCTATTGGAAATCTTCGTCTTATTATCCTCAGGCAAACGGCCAAGTTGAATCTACAAATAAAATCTTGGTAACGTCTTGACCAAGGTCATCTCTGCTTCGCGCACTGATTGGGATAACAAGTTGATGACGGCCTTGTGGGCCTATCGCACGGCTTATAAGACGGTTGTAGGACAGATCTCCTTTAGGTTGACCTATGGTACGGAGGTAATTCTACCCTTAGAGTTCTTCGTGCCTAGCCTCAGGATAGCCCTTGAAGAGAGATGGGACGGGAAGGAGGCATGGACGGAACACCTAATTGAGCTCGACCGCTTATTAGAAATCCAACTTCTAGCCACCCATGCACTCATATGGGAGAAGGCAAGATGCAAAGATTGGTTTGACAAGCATGTCAAGCAGCGCAACTTTGAACAGGGCGACTTAGTACTGCTGTACTCAATGAAAGGACATAAGTAGAAAATGAAGTTTCGAGAGCTAGGCTCTTTCAGGGTTTGAACCATCAACCGAACTGGCGACGTAGAACTCGAATCCCTAGAAGGTGAGGGCATAGGCTTCTTTAATGACAGCGGCATAAAGAAGTACTTCCCTTCCATGCATCCGTTGTATGAGCCTCCAATGCTAGTATCCCCTATCCAAGTATGAGTAGCCACTATCACTGAGATGGACGATGAGAATGAGGAAGTTGTAGAACCAGCTTACCTAAGAATAACGGTCACTGCCAAGTACACATGCACCATCAATGCATCGATTGATGAGGGAGCTGACTTTAATGTCTTAACTCATGACCATTGGACCCAAATTTGCAAACCACCGCCGTTACAGCCCACTAACGCTAAGTCCGTGTGGAGACTGATCATACACACTTTTGGGAAAGTGCAAGGTTGCAGTTTCTATCCCAAGTCTGAAAGCATGCCGATCATCTTCTATGTGTTGCCCAACGCTAAAGATGCAGGCACAGAATTCCTGTAAGGACGAATCTTTAAGAAGCGAGCTTGTTGCCATGTCGATTAAGAATCACAGTGTATCCACCTAGCCGTGGGCAATGTCAGCATAGTTACAGCTTTCAGCAAGGGTGCGTGACTCTTTTCAAGTCCGCAAAGCCACCGGTAGAGAAACTCACCATTAATTTCAAGGAGGGGAGTCGTGACTCATCACAATCCAACAAGCCCCAATGCCAACAAACTGCTGAACCCAACATGGGCTTTGCTGAACCCAACGTTGAAGCCCATGAACCCCAACTCAAATGGATACCTAAACATCGAGGACCGCCACCTAGAATCGAAGACCCACGGCCGCACAAGGCTAATGATCCACACTCGAAGCCTAGGAGGCCAATATGAAACTTTAAAAAAGGATGCATAGTCAAGTTGCGATGGGTCTCCAAGACCTTATTACAAGCGCAAGGCTACTATGAGGATAACACCTGGATGTGGCTACCTAAAGCCAACACAACCAAAAACCCTACTCAAAAGGCACTCTCAAACTTGACCACACGAAACATTAGGCTAGAGGTACTCATGCCACAAGAGAATCAGGCCGCTATGTCCATAGAACCTCCAAAACCTAGATCAGCGAGGCCCAAGCCAATCTATCGCCCATAACTGCAGCTTGCTAATAATAAACCTCCCAAATCTAGAACCGATGGTGCCTCTCAGGTCTCAAAAACATCTAATAGCGTGACAACCGTGGCTATATCCAAACCCATTGAACATGAGACCAAGCTACACTCTCAAGAGCAAATCAAACAGCACTCAGTAGCTGTTAAACTCTCTATTACCATCAAACCTCAACCACTTATTGGCCTTAAACCCTCTTATAAGCAGCGATCCATTCTAACCTTGGCCGTGGACCTAGTTGAAAATACAGGGATGACTTAGTTGCTTGCCTAAGACGCTTGGACGCTACCTTTATGACACTGGCTAAAAGCTACGATCGATCAGACCTAGGTCTCTTGAAAGAGCCTATAGCAACGGAAGTACGCACACTCCCTTGCTTCTGGGAAGAGTCGGAATTCGTATTTGTAAAGGCTTCCGAAGCAGCTGAGGAGTTAATTGGCACTCAGATATCTAAAGAACAAGCAATCACACAATGTCTCATTATGTCGTATAACAGAACCACAGTCATAGCCACAAACCAAGAAATCGCGCAGTTGCAAGTGCTTGCCGACAACAGATCCTCCTTGCGAAAATGGTACACTCTTCGATTGCAATGGGAACTAAAAGGATGCCAAACATGACCAACGTTGAGAGACGCGCAATCAAGTTATCAGAATACGACCCAACAGATGTAGCTCCAACTTCCTATAGGCTGTTGACTACCATTCGTAACCGACCCCTGGAAGAACACATTAAGGGACATCCTTATTTAGATTGCATTCTCACCGAGGAAGAGCTGCACATCGCTAGGTGAGTAGACTTCGACAACTTATTGCTTGATGTCCTCACTTATATTACGCATGTGGGCATATGCCCTTTGGACATGGACATCTATGCTACTTTAGAATATAACCCGAATTTTTATGCTTGGCTCATGCGACAGTAAAATACTAAGATTATGTGCTGCAAGCCCTTCATCCTCTAAACCCTTAATCCTAGGAAGGATTCTTCTCAATTCAGAAGGGGGAGGGAGGTAGGATGTCAAACCAAATAGGTAAGGTGAATCAAACCAAACACATAAGAAAAACAATAAAGGAAAAGCGCACACGGGGGACCTCAATGGTAGAATGAAACAAATTGTGATTGAGGAAATGCCAATAAAATTTGAAATCAATAGACTACTTGGAGGAAAAAAAGTCTAATTTTGTGCCTCTCCCTTGAGAACTGGACGTACAACTAGCTCTGATTCAGGAGCATTCACAACATCGAAGAGGTAGTGACCAGTGAGGAGGCCATCAGGAGGATCGTAGACTAGTGCAACCTCGCCAAGTACATTGAAAAGTTCAGAAAACAGCCTGGCCACACTAAGTGCGTGGAATTCCTGAGGATATATGACTCCGACAAGGAGTGTGGGACAGTATCCTTGGTAAGCATAGAAGAAATTAAGCAGGTGCATGTCTCGCTCAGCAAGGCCTTGGTGGAGAAGGCGTTGGGATTGAAACCAAAGGTGGAGAAGAGGCAGAAAAGAGATGTCTATGCCATGCTGGGGATGAGGAAGGAGAGTATGTTGATGAACAATGGTATAAGCATCCAATGCAGAGGTAAGGTGTTAGGCCAAGGTGATCCACTCCCTCTTCTCCTGCCAAAGATACAAATTGCTCATGCATAGGATCAGCGTACCCGTGTTGGAGAGCGTGGCTGCTCATTCGCTGCATGAGGTGGATTGGAACGGCTACGTTAGGAAGACCATAGACCAATCAACCAGAGCACTAGCCCTTGGAAGTAGACTAGTGAGTGGAGAATCCCCAGCTTCGAAAGGAACCGACAAGAAGCTCTCAGCCAAAGCCTCATTTGTAGGGTATGGAGGAGTCTTGACCGCCCTCATCCAAGAGGCGATAAAAGAGGTGCAAGGTGAAGAAGAGGGAGCAGCCAAAACACTTGATAGGTCGCCTCCTCGGCAGGACAAAGAACAATCAAGCGAGTGGACGGTTAGCGAGGAGGAGAGAGAGCAAGAAGCTCAATCCGGCAAGAGGATGAAAAGGTCGCCTAAGAAAGATGACGAAGAAAAAACAAGAGAAAGAGAGGAAGAAAAAGAAGGAAGCGGACCTATGAAAAGCCAAGAATGAGTCAAG